>NC_069499.1:107807371-107899871 GCF_027579735.1 Bombina bombina | reverse complement strand
CATTCTGTATTCCAGACATGCATACACTGACTGCAATGGGCCCCCCAGCACTTGAGCCCTAGTGCCACTGCACCTCCTGCACCAATGGTAGTTCCACCCCGGTTTCTAATGTCTAGTCAAGTCACACTGTAAGACAGAGTGTCTTCCTCATATTATACTATGGAGTCATGGATGAGATTGGGATGAGGGGTGCCTATATAGCAACAATCTGACAACTGTTTTTATTACAAAGTAATATAATTTAATGCTGAAAAATATTGGGGGGAAGGAGTATGCCAGTAATTTTCTTGAAAATTTTTTTTTTAAGAGTTTTCCAGGGCTGCTTTTTATTCCCTGTTCGGACCCTGATTTTAGTGCAAATATTGTTTCTGATTTGTATTTTTTCTGTGATTTGGAGGAAGCCGGATTAATCCTTTCTGCTATAAGGAGAGATGACCTGGGGAGGGGGAATCACTGCTCCGGTGTTCCGAGCTTGCAAGGAATAAAAGGTAAGTACAGGTGGCCCTCGTTTTACAACGGTTCAATTTACACCGTTTCAGAATAACAACCTTTTTTTCCAGTCATGTGACTGCTATTGAAAAGCATTGAGAAGCAGTGCATTTATTAAAATAGCCAGTAGGTGGAGCTGTCCGCTTGTGTTGCAGCAAAGCCAAGCAAGCTGAAATTAATCAGTTTAAACCAGACCTGAGCTATCGAGCAGATTTCAAAGGAACAAGATATTCCTGTCTATAAATCAGTCCAGATTGGAATGCATAGAACGAACTGTTTGCAGAAAAATGCAAGTGAAGTCTGTGTTGTGTGATTATTTTATTAGGTTTGTAATGCTGTTTAGCAAATGTTTTTGTTCATTTAACTTAGTTTAATTATATATTCTGTGTTGTGTGATTATTTTATTAGGTTTATAATGCTGTTTAGCATTTAAAGTCTTCATTTCAAAGCTTTAAAAATAATGTATTAGGTGTTACTTATGACAATTTTGGAGAGGGGCCTGGAACCTATCTCCCTCACTTCCTATTGACTTAACATTATAAACCTGGGTTTCAATTTACAACGGTTTTGATTTACAACTATTCCTTCTGGAACCTAACCCCGGCGTAAACTGAGGGGCTACCTGTATTTTAAAAAAGGCTGCAATGTAAACTTTCATGAATGAAAGTGCCCCTGTTTTTAATAGTATTTTGAAAAACAGGGCTTACGTTCGGGAAAATGTGCATTCACTTTAAGTAAGAGAAGAATTACTGTTTGCTATTTTAATAACCTGAGGAAAAAAACTATTCAGAAAATGGTTTGTCCGAGTTCATAAAACTCTCAACCTTGGCCTATGATAAAAAGATAGACAATTATAAAAACAATGGCCAGGGTGAGATGAATACAAAAAAATTCAGACTCTCTTATTCATCCTTGAAAAGTAAATGTATTTAAAGGGACATTAAACACTAAATAAATGCTAGATAGAATGATGCAATCAAAGAAAAGATTAGTCTGGAGAACAACATTTGATGCATTTTTTTAAAGTTTCATTAGTTGTTTAAATATTGACAAAATAAGTGTAAAGTTTTAGGCCTAGATTTGGAGTTCGGCGGTAGCCGTCAAAACCAGCGTTAGAGGCTCCTAACGCTGGTTTTGGCCGCCCGCTGGTATTTGGAGTCAGTGATTAAAGGGTCTAACGCTCACTTTTCAGCCGCGACTTTTCCATACCGCAGATCCCCCTACGCCATTTGCGTAGCCTATCTTTTCAATGGGATCTTTCTAACGCTGGTATTTAGAGTCGTTTCTGAAGTGAGCGTTAGAGCTCTAACGACAAAATTCCAGCCGCCTGAAAATAGCAGGAGTTAAGAGCTTTCTGGCTAACGCCGGTTTATAAAGCTCTTAACTACTGTACCCTAAAGTACACTAACACCCATAAACTACCTATGTACCCCTAAACCGAGGTCCCCCCCACATCGCCGCCACTCGATTTAAATTTTTAACCCCTAATCTGCCGACCCGCCACCTACGTTATACTTATGTACCCCTAATCTGCTGCCCCTAACCCCGCCGACCCCTATATTATATTTCTTAACCCCTAACTTGCCCCCCACAACGTCGCCGCAAGCTACTTAAAATAATTAACCCCTAATCTTCCGACCGCAAATCGCCGCCACCTACGTTATCCCTATGTACCCCTAATCTGCTACCCCTAACATCGCCGACCCCTATATTATATTTATTAACCCCTAATCTGCCCCCCTCAACGTCGCCGACACCTGCCTACACTTATTAACCCCTAATCTGCCGAGCGGACCTGAGCGCTACTATAATAAAGTTATTAACCCCTAACCCGCCTCACTAACCCTATCATAAATAGTATTAACCCCTAATCTGCCCTCCCTAACATCGCCGACACCTAACTTCAATTATTAACCCCTAATCTGCCGACCGGTAGCTCACCGCTATTCTAATAAATGTATTAACCCCTAAAGCTAAGTCTAACCCTAACACTAACACCCCCCTAAGTTAAATATAATTTAAATCTAACGAAATAAATTAACTCTTATTAAATAAATTATTCCTATTTAAAGCTAAATACTTACCTGTAAAATAAATCCTAATATAGCTACAATATAAATTATAATTATATTATAGCTATTTTAGGATTAATATTTAATTTTACAGGCAACTTTGTAATTATTTTAACCAGGTACAATAGCTATTAAATAGTTAAGAACTATTTAATAGTTACCTAGTTAAAATAATAACAAATTTACCTGTAAAATAAATCCTAACCTAAGTTATAATTAAAACTAACACTACCCTATCAATAAAATAATTAAATAAACTACCTACAATTACCTACAATTAACCTAACACTACACTATCAATAAATTAATTAAACACAATTCCTACAAATAAATACAATTAAATAAACTAGCTAAAGTACAAAAAATAAAAAAGAACTAAGTTACAGAAAATAAAAAAAATATTTACAAACATAAGAAAAATATTACAACAATTTTAAACTAATTACACCTACTCTAAGCCCCCTAATAAAATAACAAAGCCCCCCAAAATAAAAAATTCCCTACCCTATTCTAAATTAAAAAAGTTACAAGCTCTTTTACCTTACCAGCCCTGAACAGGGCCCTTTGCGGGGCATGCCCCAAGAATTTCAGCTCTTTTGCCTGTAAAAAAAAAACATACAATACCCCCCCCCCCAACATTACAACCCACCACCCACATACCCCTAATCTAACCCAAACCCCCTTAAAGAAACCTAACACTAAGCCCCTGAAGATCTTCCTACCTTGTCTTCACCATACCAGGTTCACCGATCCGTCCTGGCTCCAACATCTTCATCCAACCCAAGCGGGGGGTTGGCGATCCATAATCCGGTCCAGAAGAGGCTCCAAAGTCTTCCTCCTATCCGGCAAGAAGAGGACATCCGGACCGGCAAACATCTTCTCCAAGCGGCATCTTCGATCTTCTTCCATCCGGAGCGAAGCGGCAGGATCCTGAAGACATCCAGCGCGGAACATCCATCCGGACCGACGACATGAACGACGAATGACTGTTCCTTTAAGGGACGTCATCCAAGATGGCGTCCCTCGAATTCCGATTGGCTGATAGGATTCTATCAGCCAATCGGAATTAAGGTAGGAATTTTCTGATTGGCTGATGGAATCAGCCAATCAGAATCAAGTTCAATCCGATTGGCTGATCCAATCAGCCAATCAGATTTAGCTCGCATTCTATTGGCTGTTCCGATCAGCCAATAGAATGCGAGCTCAATCTGATTGGCTGATTGGATCGGCCAATCGGATTGAACTAGATTCTGATTGGCTGATTCCATCAGCCAATCAGAAAATTCCTACCTTAATTCCGATTGGCTGATAGAATCCTATCAGCCAATCGGAATTCGAGGGACGCCATCTTGGATGACGTCCCTTAAAGGAACAGTCATTCGTCGTTCAGTCGTCGGTCCGGATGGATGTTTTTCCGCGCTGGATGTCTTCAGGATCCTGCCGCTTCGCTCCGGATGGAAGAAGATCGAAGATGCCGCTTGGAGAAGATGTTTGCCGGTCCGGATGTCCTCTTCTTGCCGGATAGGAGGAAGACTTTGGAGCCTCTTCTGGACCGGATTATGGATCGCCAACCCCCGCTTGGGTTGGATGAAGATGTTGGAGCCAGGACGGATCGGTGAACCTGGTATGGTGAAGACAAGGTAGGAAGATCTTCAGGGGCTTAGTGTTAGGTTTCTTTAAGGGGGTTTGGGTTAGATTAGGGGTATGTGGGTGGTGGGTTGTAATGTTGGGGGGGGGGTATTGTATGTTTTTTTTTACAGGCAAAAGAGCTGAAATTCTTGGGGCATGCCCCGCAAAGGGCCCTGTTCAGGGCTGGTAAGGTAAAAGAGCTTGTAACTTTTTTAATTTAGAATAGGGTAGGGAATTTTTTATTTTGGGGGGCTTTGTTATTTTATTAGGGGGCTTAGAGTAGGTGTAATTAGTTTAAAATTGTTGTAATATTTTTCTTATGTTTGTAAATATTTTTTTATTTTCTGTAACTTAGTTCTTTTTTATTTTTTGTACTTTAGCTAGTTTATTTAATTGTATTTATTTGTAGGAATTGTGTTTAATTAATTTATTGATAGTGTAGTGTTAGGTTAATTGTAGGTAATTGTATGTAGTTTATTTAATTATTTTATTGATAGGGTAGTGTTAGGTTTAATTATAACTTAGGTTAGGATTTATTTTACAGGTAAATTTGTTATTATTTTAACTAGGTAACTATTAAATAGTTCTTAACTATTTAATAGCTATTGTACCTGGTTAAAATAATTACAAAGTTGCCTGTAAAATAAATATTAATCCTAAAATAGCTATAATATAATTATAATTTATATTGTAGCTATATTAGGATTTATTTTACAGGTAAGTATTTAGCTTTAAATAGGAATAATTTATTTAATAAGAGTTAATTTATTTCGTTAGATTTAAATTATATTTAACTTAGGGGGGTGTTAGTGTTAGGGTTAGACTTAGCTTTAGGGGTTAATACATTTATTAGAATAGTGGTGAGCTCCGGTCGGCAGATTAGGGGTTAATAATTGAAGTTAGGTGTCGGCGATGTTAGGGAGGGCAGATTAGGGGTTAATACTATTTATGATAGGGTTAGTGAGGCGGATTAGGGGTTAATACATTTATTATAGTAGCGCTCAGGTCCGCTCGGCAGATTAGGGGTTAATAAGTGTAGGCAGGTGTCGGCGACGTTGTGGGGGGCAGGTTAGGGGTTAATAAATATAATATAGGGGTCGGCGGTGTTAGGGGTAGCAGATTAGGGGTACATAGGGATAACGTAGGTGGCGGCGGTTTACGGAGCGGCAGATTAGGGGTTTAAAAAAATATGCAGGGGTCAGCGATAGCGGGGGGCGGCAGATTAGGGGTTAATAAGTGTAAGGTTAGGGGTGTTTAGACTCGGGGTACATGTTAGAGTGTTAGGTGCAGACGTAGGAAGTGTTTCCCCATAGGAAACAATGGGGCTGCGTTAGGAGCTGAACGCTGCTTTTTTGCAGGTGTTAGGTTTTTTTTCAGCTCAAACAGCCCCATTGTTTCCTATGGGGGGAATCGTGCACGAGCACGTTTTTGAGGCGGCCGCGTCCGTAAGCAACTCTGGTATCGAGAGTTGCATTTGCGGTAAAAATGCTCTACGCTCCTTTTTTGGAGCCTAACGCAGCATTTGATTAAACTCTCGATACCAGAGTTAAATTTATGGTGCGGCCAGAAAAAAGCCCGCGGAGCGTTAGCAGCCCTTTTACCGCCGAACTCCAAATCTAGGCCTTAGTGTTTATAAACTATGGGAGCTGCCATGTTGTAACTTAAGCTACTTTCTCTGCTGTGGCCAATTAGGGACAGTTATAAATAGGTCACTAGAGTGTGCAGCCAATGGCTGTGTGAAATATAACTGTTTTGCACTTCCATGTCTAAAAGGAACTAAAAAGCTCACAATTTCAGAATTATACATGATTTATCATTTTATATTACCATCTCAAGCTGTTTAATGTCCCTTTAAGAGAAATAAGTTGACACCCAATGTTTTTTTTTTTTTTTGCAGATCTCACAATTTGGTGTAGTTTCTCCTTTAAATAATGATAATATAGCAGACTTATACCAGGTGAAAATAGAGGGTGATAAAACTGATTCGATGATGGCAGAATAAAAACAAGTAAACAGGTTTTGAGACAGCCCCAATTTTTTAAGTTCCTTAAGAAGTACAAACATTGTTGAGAGTTTTAATTATTGCAAATATAAGCCACAGCAGAGGAGATACGAGATTTTCAGAATTCTTATAAAGGAGTATATACCTGGACTGAAGAACAATGTAATTTTTGTTAACAAAATGTCAGTTTTTCAAATGCAATAAATAATCACTAATATATATTATGCATACAGAATTTTTTTTTTGTCCCTTGATAAACACAGAGCGCGCTGGTCCAAGCAGCTTCCGATCCTCTCAATCCCAATAGCGGAAGTGAACCCGCCAATAGAGGTCCTCCACAATCCTCAAAGCTTCACGGAGTGCCGTAGCAGTGGCGGAATCAAGCCACAAAGCTTCAGTGTGAAAAAGAACGAAGCAGCCACTACACAGGGGGTACCGTTAAGAAGTAAAACATCCAGGTTTTATTAAATATATAAAAATCAGCAACCGCTGAGAGCACATACAAGCCAGGGGATAGGCAGACAGACAACAGGCACAACGTTTATTTTTTTTTGTCCCTTAAAGGTAAAAGTCTTTGTAATATGGTCGGATTTACTCCTGTCAGTTATGCTTAATTACTAGGGATGGGCGAATGTTTCGCAACATTTGAAAAAACGGCAACGAATTTTAAACACATTCGTTCGTTTGAATCGAATTTCGAATGTATACATAACATTCTAACATTCGATTTTCGAATGTTCGGTTTCTAATTTTATGATTACATTCGAAAATATTCTTTTAGAAAAAATTTGAATTTAGATTGTAATAGTATTTCTAATGCTTTCTTTAAATGTAATATTTGAATTATGCAATATTCTATATCGAAAACATTCGAAATTATATATTTGTATCTATTATGTATCAATTTACTAGATTCCCGCCCTACCACATGAACTATTGAACTTCTGAATAGTATTTGTTAAATAGAATGTTAAATTCGAAATTTCGAATGTGGATATTCGATATAATTATAAACATTCGAATTCGAAAGTGACATTCAAAAACTGTAAATAACATTCGATTATAGAATTTTTAAGACTATCATTCGGATTTATAATTCGAATTTCGGTAAAAACATTCGTTCTACATTCGAAGTTCAAAAATTTACACATTCGCCCATCCCTGGGGTCGATCCGATAAAAATCGTCGCCCGCAAAAGCCGGCGACGCCAATATTTACGCTGGTTTGGTATCACATATACAGCGTAACCTAGAAGTTACGCCCCGTATATTTCTGCCGTCGCCCGTAGTTTTTTTGGGCCATAGGCAGGTATACCAAACCAGCGCAGTTTGGTATCCAATATGCAGCGTAAGGACTTACGTGGCGAAAATGGAGAAATCTTACTCCATTTTCACCTCGCCACAAAAAGCAGCCGGTAAGAAGCCTTATGCTGACTATTGGAGCCCCGTAACTCCCCTAAACTAGCTAGAAAATAAACCTAACACCTAACGCATGCGCAATGTCTATCTACCTGTCAACTGCGATCCCCCCCCCGAAATCCCTAATAAAGTTATTAACCCCTAAACCGCCGCTTCCCGGACCCCGCCGCCATCTACATAAACTAACCCCCTACTGTGAGCCCCTAAAACCGCTGCCATCTACCTTATCTATCCCCTAATCTGACCCCTTACACCGCCGACACCTATATAAAAATTATTAACCCCTAATCTAATCCCCCTATACTGCCGCCAGCTATATTAATATTATTAACCCCTAATGTAAGCCCCTTACACCACCGCCATCTCTATTAAAATTATTAACCCCTAATTTAATCTACCTACCCACCGCCAGCTATATTATCTATATTAACCCTAAGTATATTATAGTTAATATAGTTATTACATTATATATATTAACTATATTAACCCTAATTATATTAGGGTTAATATAGTTAATATAGTTACTATAGTATTTATATTAACTATATTAACTCTATCTAACCCTAACACCCCTAACTAAATTTATATTAAATTAATCTAATTCATATTATAAACTAAAATATTCCTATTTAAATCTAAATACTTACCTATAAAATAAACCCTAAGATAGCTACAATATAATTAATAATTACATTGTAGCTATGTTAGGGTTAATATTTATTTTACAGGTAAATTGTTAATTATTTTAACTAGGTATAATAGCTATTAAATAGTTATTAACTATTTAATATCTACCCTAGTTAAAATAATTACCCAATTACCTGTAAAATAAATCCTAACCTAAGTTACAAATACACCTACACTATCAATAAATTAAATAAACTACAAATATCTATCTAAAAATACAATTAAATTAACTAAACTAAATTACAAAAACAAACAAACACTAAATTACAAAAAATAAAAAAAAGATTACAAGATTTTTAAGCTAATTACACCTATTCTAAGCCCCCTAATAAAATAATAAAGTCCCCCAAAATAAAAAAAATTCCCTGCCCTATTCTAAATTAAAAAAGTTCAAAGCTCTTTACCTTACCAGCCCTTAAAAGGGCCTTTTGTGGGGCATGCCCAAAGAATTCAGCTCTTTTGCATTTAAAAACATATACAATACCCCCCCATTACAACCCACCACCCACATACCCTATTCTAAACCCACCCAAACCCCCCTTAAAAAAGCCTAACACTACCCCCCTGAAGATCTCCCTACCTTGTCTTCACCACACCGGGCCGAACTCCTCATCCGATCCGGGCGATGTCTTGCTCCAAGCGGCAAAGAAGAATTCTTCCTCCGGCGATGACTTCCTCCAAGCGGCAAAGAAGAATTCTTCCTCCCGGCGACGTCTTCCTCCAAGCGGCAGCAAAGTCTTCTTCCTTCCGGCAGCATCTTCCATGAAGCGGCATCTTCAATCTTCTTTCTTCGCTCCGCCACCGCGGAGCATCCATCCGGCCGACGACTGAACGACGAATGAGGTACCTTTAAATGACGTCATCCAAGATGGCGTCTGCTGAATTCCGATTGGCTGATAGGATTCTATCAGCCAATCGAATTAAGTTAGAAAAACCTGATTTGGCTGATTGAATCAGCCAATCAGATTTCAAGTTCAATTCCGATTGGCTGAACCAATCAGCCAATCAGATTGAACTTGAATCTGATTGGCTGATTCAATCAGCCAATCAGATTTTTCTACCTTAATTCCGATTGGCTGATAGAATCCTATCAGCCAATCGGAATTCGACGGACGCCATCTTGGATGACGTCATTTAAAGGAACCTCATTCGTCGGGAAGTCGTGTGCCGGAAGGATGCTCCGCGGCGGAGGAGCGAAGTAAGAAGATTGAAGATGCCGATTTGCTTGAAGACGTCGCCGATGGAAGAAGACTCTCTGCCGCTTGCTTCAAGACATCGCCCGGATGGAAGAAGACTTCACTGCCGCTTGCTGGAACACATCGCCCGGATCGGATCAGGAGTTCTGCCCGGCGGGGTTAATACAAGGTAGGGAGATCTTCAGGGGGGGTAGTGTTAGGTTTATTTAAGGGGGGTTTGGGGTTAGATTAGGGGTATGTGTGTGGTGGGTTGTAATGTTGGGGGGGTGGTATTGTGTTTTTTTTTGCAGGCAAAAGAGCAGTTTTCTTTGGGGCATGCCCCCACAAAAGGCCCTTTTAAGGGCTGGTAAGGTAAAAGAGCTTTGAACTTGTTTTAATTTAGAATAGGGTAGGAAATTTTTTATTTTGGGGGGCTTTATTATTTTATTAGGGGGCTTAGAATAGGTGTAATTAGCTTAAAAATCTTGTAATTTTTTTTATTTTTTGTAATTTAGTGTTTCTTTTTTTTGTAATTTAGTTTAGTTTATTTAATTGTATTTTTAGATAGATATTTGTAGTTTATTTAATTTATTGATAGTGTAGGTGTATTTGTAACTTAGGTTAGGATTTATTTTACAGGTAATTGGGTAATTATTTTAACTAGGTAGCTATTAAATAGTTAATAACTATTTAATAGCTATTATACCTAGTTAAAATAATTAACAATTTACCTGTAAAATCAATATAAACCCTAACATAGCTACAATGTAATTATTAATTATATTGTAGCTATCTTAGGGTTTATTTTATAGGTAAGTATTTAGATTTAAATAGGAATATTTAAATTAATAATATTAATATTAGATTTATTTTAATAAGAGTTTAGTTAGGATGTTAGAGTTAGATAGGGTTATTATACTTAATATATATATAATATAATAACGATATTAACTATATTAACCCTAATATAATTAGGGTTAATATAGTTAATATATATAATATAATAACTATATTAACCCTAATATAATTAGGGTTAATATAGTTAATCTAGCTGGCGGCGGTGTAGGGGGATTAGATTAGGGGTTAATACATTTATTATAGGTGGCCGCGGTGTAGGGGGATGTAGATTGTAGGCAAAAGAGCAGTTTACTTTGTGACAAAGCCCCGCCAAAAGCCCTTTTAAGGGCTGGCAAAAGAGCTGTTACTTTGGGGCATGCCCCGCAAAAAGCCCTTTTAAGGGCTGGCAAAAGAGCTGTTACTTTGGGGCAATGCCACGCAAAAAGCCCTTTTCAGGGCTATTTGTAGGGTTAGACTTAGGTTTAGTGGTAGGGATAGTTTAGTATTTTAGGGGTTAAATAATTTAATATAGATGGCGGCGGGGTAGGGGGGATTAGATTAGGGGTTAATAATTTTAAAATAGCGGCGGGGCAGGGGCTCACTTTAGGGGGTAGGTAAGGTAGATGGCGGTGGTGTTAGGGGCTCACTTTAGGGGGTTATAGATTTAATATAGCTGGCGGCGGTTTAGGGGTTAATAACTTTATTAGGTAGCGGCGGTTTAGGGGTTAATACATATTTTATTGTTAGGATAGTGAGGGGGGATAGCGGATAGAGGGTTAGACGTGTCGGGCTATGTTAGGGAGGCGTGTTAGACGTGTCGGGCTATGTTAGGGAGGCGTGTTAGAAAGTGCGGGTGATTTAGACTTTAGTCAGGTTTTGTAGGCGCCGGCAGTTTCTAACATGCCGCAAGTCACTGGCGACGCCAGAAATTTGTACTTGCGCAGATTTCTGGACATCGCTGGTTTGTCAGACTTACGGCACGTTAGCATCTGACGGCGACATATATGGGATAGCTCGAGTTGCGAGCTGAAACTGTGGGCAACGCGGGTTCCCTCGCTTGCGCTGCAAACTGCGATCTATATCGGATCGCGCCCCCTATTAATTACTTAACCTAGTCTAGTCTATTGTCTACTACAGATGGGACAATATTCAGTTTAACAATCAGCTTTTCTTTCAGTTCTCCAAACTATAAGAGCTTTTTTTTTTTTGTAAAATGAACATTCCTGTACTGAGAATAACATCTTTGCTTATTTTTTTATGCTTGTGAGGTATGTCGCTGCCTACCAATGAAAGAGTCAAATTTGCTTATCAGCCAGCAAGCAAACAGGCCTTAAAGGGACACTGAACCCAATTTTTTTCTTTCGTGATTCAGATAGAGCATGCAATTTTAAGCAACTTTCTAATTTACTCCTATTATCACATTTTCTTCATTCTCTTGGTATCTTTATTTGAAAAGCAAGAATGTAAGTTTAGATGCCGGCCCATTTTTGGTGAACAACCTGGGTTGTTGTTGCTGATTGGTGGATAAATTCATCCACCAATAAACAAGTGCTGTCCAGTGTAGCAATAGCAAGAGAACGAAGAAAAATTGATAATAGGAGTAAATTAGAAAGTTTCTTAAAATTGCATGCTCTATCTGAATCACAAAAGATTTTTTTTTGTGTTAAGTGTCCCTTTAAAATTAAATTAAAGGGACAGTCTACCGCAGAATTTTTATTGTGTAAAAAGATAGATAATCCCTTTATTACCCATTCCCCAGTTTTGCATAACCAACACTGTTATATTAAAATACTTTTTACCTCTGTGATTAGCTTGTATCTAAGCCTCTGCAGACTGCCCCCTTATTTCAGTTCTTTTGACAGTCTTGCATTTTAGCCAATCAGTGCTGACTCAAAGATACATCCACAGGAGTGAGCACACTGTTATCTATATGGCACACATGAACTAGTGCTGTCTAGCTGTGAAAAACTGTTCAAATGCACTGAGATATTTCGCAGCCTTTAAGGGCTTAGAAATTAGCATATGAGCCTACCTAGGTTTAGTTTTCAGTGTGAAAATGCACTGAGATATTTGGCGGCCTTAAAGGGCTTAGAAATTAGCATATGAGCCTACCTAGGTTTAGTTTTCAACAAATAATACCAAGAGTCTCGAGAACAAAGCAAATTTGATGATAAAAGTAAATTGGAAAGTTGTTTAAAATTGCATGCCCTATCTGAATCATGAAATTTTAAATTTGATTAGACTGTCCCTTTAAACACCTCTTGCTTTTATGTTTTTTTTTTGGGGGGGGGGAATTAAAAAATATATATGATATTGTTGTTTCATATGTAATAAAACTTTAAGAGTTTTCTGATCCTTTAAAAAATGTTTACACATGTTAAATACCATTCAAATAATACACTTAGTTTTCCAGTTACTTTACAGGGAGTGCAGAATTATTAGGCAAATGAGTATTTTGACCACACCATCCTCTTTATGCATGTTGTCTTACTCCAAGCTGTATAGGCTCGAAAGCCTACTACCAATTAAGCATATTAGGTGATGTGCATCTCTGTAATGAGAAGGGGTGTGGTCTAATGACATCAACACCCTATATCAGGTGTGCATAATTATTAGGCAACTTCCTTTCCTTTGGCAAAATGGGTCAAAAGAAGGACTTGACAGGCTCAGAAAAGTCAAAAATAGTGAGATATCTTGCAGAGGGATGCAGCACTCTTAAAATTGCAAAGCTTCTGAAGCGTGATCATCGAACAATCAAGCGTTTCATTCAAAATAGTCAACAGGGTCGCAAGAAGCGTGTGGAAAAACCAAGGCGCAAAATAACTGCCCATGAACTGAGAAAAGTCAAGCGTGCAGCTGCCAAGATGCCACTTGCCACCAGTTTGGCCATATTTCAGAGCTGCAACATCACTGGAGTGCCCAAAAGCACAAGGTGTGCAATACTCAGAGACATGGCCAAGGTAAGAAAGGCTGAAAGACGACCACCACTGAACAAGACACACAAGATGAAACGTCAAGACTGGGCCAAGAAATATCTCAAGACTGATTTTTCTAAGGTTTTATGGACTGATGAAATGAGAGTGAGTCTTGATGGGCCAGATGGATGGGCCTGTGGCTGGATTGGTAAAGGGCAGAGAGCTCCAGTCCGACTCAGACACCAGCAAGGTGGAGGTGGAGTACTGGTTTGGGCTGGTATCATCAAAGATGAGCTTGTGGGGCCTTTTCGGGTTGAGGATGGAGTCAAGCTCAACTCCCAGTCCTACTGCCAGTTTCTGGAAGACACCTTCTTCAAGCAGTGGTACAGGAAGAAGTCTGCATCCTTCAAGAAAAACATGATTTTCATGCAGGACAATGCTCCATCACATGCGTCCAAGTACTCCACAGCGTGGCTGGCAAGAAAGGGTATAAAAGAAGAAAATCTAATGACATGGCCTCCTTGTTCACCTGATCTGAACCCCATTGAGAACCTGTGGTCCATCATCAAATGTGAGATTTACAAGGAGGGAAAACAGTACACCTCTCTGAACAGTGTCTGGGAGGCTGTGGTTGCTGCTGCACGCAATGTTGATGGTGAACAGATCAAAACACTGACAGAATCCATGGATGGCAGGCTTTTGAGTGTACTTGCAAAGAAAGGTGGCTATATTGGTCACTGATTTGTTTTTGTTTTGTTTTTGAATGTCAGAAATGTATATTTGTGAATGTTGATATGTTATATTGGTTTCACTGGTAAAAATAAATAATTGAAATGGGTATATATTTGTTTTTTGTTAAGTTGCCTAATAATTATGCACAGTAATAGTCACCTGCACACACAGATATCCCCCTAAAATAGCTATAACTAAAAACAAACTAAAAACTACTTCCAAAACTATTCAGCTTTGATATTAATGAGTTTTTTGGGTTCATTGAGAACATGGTTGTTGTTCAATAATAAAATTAATCCTCAAAAATACAACTTACCTAATAATTCTGCACTCCCTGTATAATCACTCACCACATTGCATTGCATTACCCATGAGTTAATAGCAGATAATTACTATCCTAGATTTAGGAATATAAAGCTTTTTACTAGATAACCCTTTTGAATTTATGCCTTCTATTACAAATATTCAATGCCCAGAAGATCTTTAATTGAAGTTTACCCAGTTTCAAAACCAGGCTGTGATAGGTTTGTGACTTAAGGCCGCTCACCTAGCACAGTAAAACGTACCCTATATTAGCCTAAGGTGGGAAAATTTCATTCTTGGTGGCTTTGATTAGTTCTGTGCCTCTGAGATATGAGTTTAATGGAAACTCATAGATGAACACAGTCTGTATTCCTTAGATAATGTGAAAGAAACAAGTGATCACATACAGTGTATTGGTGTTGGAAAACTAACTGCATTTCACAGAACTCTGGCATAAAATGTTTCAGGGCATTGCAAACTAATGTTAAAGGAACAGTAAAGTTGTTTTTTACATTATTGTGTAGAATGTGCACAATTAAACAAGGTATTCTGTGGGACATGAACAGGACCAAAAAATTCTAGGTTTATCCAGTATGTCTTACTGCCTCAATATATCTTATTAGGGAGTAAAATAAAGGAGGTTGAGATTATGGGAACAAGATATTAATTCAGGTCTGTCCCATAAAATCCAGGACATTTGGGAACTATAGTAGTATGTTTTACTCAAAACTTATTAGACTCTTATACTTTATATGCTCCTATTAATATGCGGTACAGGTACAAATCCCCAAATCCGGAATTCCAAAATCCAAACTTAGTCTGAAATCAAAATTAATTAAAAAAAAAAAAAAATTACCAAAAATTACTATTTAAAACAACAAATATTACCATTTTGGATACAGTTCTGTACTATCTTTCTGATGGTACTATGTATACAAAGGTATTAAACATGATATAAAAATAACTTTAGGTTGCATGTTTTAACTGTATAATGACAAGTAAATATTACCTTACTGACATGATATTGTTGTTTACACTTAGTCCCATCCAGGGCCGCCACTAGAAATTTTGGGGCCCCTGACTTAACCATTGATCAGGGCCCCCTCCTTTGATATGTGCAATTTTTGACCAAGTGACTAAAACATATATGCACTTTATTCTTAAAGGGACACTGAGCCCAAATTTTTTCTTTCGTGAATCAATTTTTCTTCGTTCTCTTGCTATCTTTATTTGAAAAAGAAGGCATCTAAGCTTTTTTTTGGGTTCAGCACTCTGGACAGCACTTTTTTTATTGGTGGATGAATTTATCCACCAATCAGCAAGGACAACCCAGGTTGTTCACCAAAAATGGGCCGTCATCTAAACTTACATTCTTGCATTTCAAATAAAGATACCAAGAGAATGAAGAAAATTTGATAATAGGAGTAAATTAGAGAGTTGCTTAAAATGTCATACTCTATCTGAATCACGAAAGAAAAAAATTGGTTTCAGTGTCCCTTTAAGTGTCTATTTAAACTTGAAAATGTTGTAAAGGTAGTAACATACAAACACACAGACACACTCATACACTGAAACACACACACACGCACTCACACATAAGGATTCACATATAGAGACTCTAGCAGACACACAAAGAAACACACTCAGACACAGACACCCAAACAGATACTCAGCACTTGTTTACATTGACCTGACAAGTAATGAGGTAAACTACAGTTTTGTAAAAAAAGAAAATTTAGAAAACAAAATATGGAGTTCTGATTATCTTTTTGTAAAGGAAGATGACAACTAAATGATGACAACAGCATGCAGTGGCTGAAAGGAAGGGCCCTGAACTTCCTAAACAATAATTTAAAGGTTAAATGGTAGATTGGTGACTTCCAGAAAGGTGTCATTAGTCTCAAAGTCTGTAGAAAGATGTGAATAATCAGTAGTAAGGTCAAAATGTCCTAAAAAGGAACAGACAATGGACACACACACACACAACAAACTCAAACTTGCACATACACCCAAGGAAGCACCGACAGAGACAGCCTCAGAAAACACACAAAGACATACACACACACGCACACACAGAGAGAGACACCCACATAAAACACACAAAGACGTACACACACATATAGAGACAACCACATAAAACACAGAAAGACATACACACACACCCTCACAGAGACATCCACAGAAAGCACAGACATACACACCCACCCTCACAGAGGCATCCAGAGAAAATACACAAAGACAAACTTACACACACCCTCACAGAGACACCCATAGAAAAAGCTCAAAGACATATGCACACACCCTCACAGACATTCACAGAAAATGCACAAAGACATACACACCACCCTCACAGAGAGACCCACAGAAAAAAATACATACACACTCATAGAGACACAAAACAAAGCACAAAGACATAAACACAGACACCCACAGAAACACATACAGGAGGAAACATTTATGCACCTTGCATCCCCTAAATCAACAGTGTGTGACAGGCATGATAAAAAATTGCAGAAATTAAGAGATCACTTTTTAAAGAATCATATTTGTAAATGTGCAAACAAAAATAATTCTGTGAATTCAAAATTGTACATTAATGATCTGGGTAGATGGCTAGATGAAGAAAAGTACTTTTAAAAGGTTGACATATGTTTGTTTGATTTTTCCCCATTTTACCCAACCAAGAGCACCACTTCAAATATAATGTACAAATGTTCCCATCTGTCAGCTGTACTTATGGATTTTGAAAATGCTGTACTCTATATGGTCTTGGTGGAACCATAAGATGTGGTACTCATACCGTTAGATATGGTTAAATGCTGGATTTAGGCTTATTGGTATGTATTTCAAAATTAAGTCAGCTGTAGTGTAAACTGAACAGTTTTAAGTTAACCTGTCTCATTTCAAACACTGAGCAATCTTAGTCTGAGAGTATAACATGTTATGCAGATGTAAAAATCTTAGATAAAATGCCTACTTGCATCTGGAAAGTCCTTGCATAAAGGGGCAGTAAACTGGAATGTTTTATATATATATATATATATATATATATATATATATATATATATATATATATATATATATATATACACAGGGAGTGCAAAATTATTAGGCAAATGAGTATTTTGACCACATCATCCTCTTTATGCATGTTGTCTTACTCCAAGCTGTATAGGCTCCAAAGCCTACTACCAATTAAGCATATTAGGTGATGTGCATCTCTGTAATGAGAAGGGGTGTGGTCTAATGACATCAACACCCTATATCAGGTGTGCATAATTATTAGGCAACTTCCTTTCCTTTGGCAAAATGGGTCAAAAGAAGGACTTGACAGGCTCAGAAAAGTCAAAAATAGTGAGATATCTTGCAGAGGGATGCAGCACTCTTAAAATTGCAAAGCTTCTGAAGCGTGATAATCGAACAATCAAGCGTTTCATTCAAAATAGTCAACAGGGTCGCAAGAAGCGTGTGGAAAAACCAAGGCGCAAAATAACTGCCCATGAACTGAGAAAAGTCAAGCGTGCAGCTGCCAAGATGCCACTTGCCACCAGTTTGGCCATATTTCAGAGCTGCAACATCACTGGAGTGCCCAAAAGCACAAGGTGTGCAATACTCAGAGACATGGCCAAGGTAAGAAAGGCTGAAAGACGACCACCACTGAACAAGACACACAAGCTGAAACGTCAAGACTGGGCCAAGAAATATCTCAAGACTGATTTTTCTAAGGTTTTATGGACTGATGAAATGAGAGTGAGTCTTGATGGGCCAGATGGATGGGCCCGTGGCTGGATTGGTAAAGGGCAGAGAGCTCCAGTCCAACTCAGACACCAGCAAGGTGGAGTACTGGTTTGGGCTGGTATCATCAAAGATGAGCTTGTGGGGCCTTTTCGGGTTGAGGATGGAGTCAAGCTCAACTCCCAGTCCTACTGCCAGTTTCTGGAAGACACCTTTTTCAAGCAGTGGTACAGGAAGAAGTCTGCATCCTTCAAGAAAAACATGATTTTCATGCAGGACAATGCTCCATCACACGGGTCCAAGTACTCCACAGCGTGGCTGGCAAGAAAGGGTATAAAAGAAGAAAATCTAATGACATGGCCTCCTTGTTCACCTGATCTGAACCCCATTGAGAACCTGTGGTCCATCATCAAATGTGAGATTTACAAGGAGGGAAAACAGTACACCTCTCTGAACAGTGTCTGGGAGGCTGTGGTTGCTGCTGCACGCAATGTTGATGGTGAACAGATCAAAACACTGACAGAATCCATGGATAGCAGGCTTTTGAGTGTCCTTGCAAAGAAAGGTGGCTATATTGGTCACTGATTTGTTTTTGTTTTGTTTTTGAATGTCAGAAATGTATATTTGTGAATGTTGAGATGTTATATTGGTTTCACTGGTAAAAATAAATAATTGAAATGGGTATATATTTGTTTTTTGTTAAGTTGCCTAATAATTATGCACAGTAATAGTCACCTGCACACACAGATATCCCCCTAAAATAGCTATAACTAAAAACAAACTAAAAACTACTTCCAAAACTATTCAGCTTTGATATTAATGAGTTTTTTGGGTTCATTGAGAACATGGTTGTTGTTCAATAATAAAATTAATCCTCAAAAATACAACTTGCCTAATAATTCTGCACTCCCTGTATATGTATATATATATATATATATATATATATATATATATATATATATATATATATATAGGCACCTACCATTTGTGTATTGAGGAGGAAACATTTCTGCATGGTTTTAAATATAGAATTTCTACAGCATTGTCAAGTAATCATAAATACAGTCCTGCTAAAAAAATGTATTTTTATGGACCCCTAGCCCCACCATACAACTACTACCACACTGAAGTTACAATCCGAAATTGCACAAAGAAATAAAAAACATTTGCTAAGTAAGTTCTACCTTCTCTGCAAATGAAAGTGATCTGCCGTCTGACTCAGGCACACACTGTACAAACAAAGTGCCAAGTCTGTCTCACACTGTGCATAGTGGTTTAGTACACACTTAGAAATCCTCTCAAATGCTAATGCTTTACTCCTTGTAATAACATTTCCCATGCTCAATTAGCACTCTGCTGTAGTACCCACTGGTGGCTGCCAAAATTGGGCCCCTGACAGGCGTCAACCCTGTCACCCCCTGATGGCGGCCCTGGTCCCATCCCCTTTCCAAACTGTCCCATTTTAAAGATGCAAATATTCAAAAATCCAAACTATTCTGAAATAAAAATCTTTTCTAGTCCCAAGAAGTTTGGATAAAGGATTTTCTACCTGTATTATAATTAGAGATAAGCAGAAATATCCGTTTGAAGCCTCTGTGATTTGAGCACCCAAGGCCTTAACCTAAATTACACACTGTAAGAATACACTCTGTTGTGAACTAATCTTACTGTTTTCAATTTAAATAATGATATATTAGACAATACTGAAAAAGAAGAGGCCAACATCCTTGTAAACTCTGTGGGTATTTTATCTGAACAATGAGATGCGCTCAGGTTGTATGTAGGGATGGGCGAATGTTTTGCAACATTCGAACAATGAAACAAATTTTAACAGGAGAAGTGGACCGAGCGCTACACCCAGGGCCTTAAGCTTACTAACTATATAGCCTCCTAGTAGGCTAACAATACAAAAGTTAAAATGGGGAGAGAGTAAGCGCTAAAAAGCTTAAAAGGCTAGTAAAAGGTACATTTTAATACATATAAAAATTTACAAATGGCAATCAGACGCATGGATCCATGTCTGACTTAACAAAAAAAATATAGATATATATAATAAACAAATCTAAAAATATCTAAAAATATCCAATGGAGTATAGCATGTGACGCTGACTTAGTGAGCCAGTGATGAGGAGTTAGGACATGTACATTCAATAATATAAACAACCTAAGTGAGTGATTGAGTGCACACAATAGCTTTCAACAAAGAAAAATAGCATTCACAAAAAATAGTGTTCACAAAAATTGGCGTACATAAAAAATGTTCAAATGTTCAACCGGTTATATGTAAGTGAATCCAGTAGTGTTTCCTCCAAAGTGACGTGTAGAAATATAACGTGAAGTCAATAATAGTAGAATGTAAACGTTGAGTGGATCAAATTATTGTGGTTCAGCTGCTAAATTAAAAAATTGTAAATCCGTGAGGTGTATAAAAATAAAAATAAAAATAACTTGTGAAAAAATCCACGTGGAAAACTTGAATTCAAATGATAAACAAAGGTCAAAAATCAAAAGACAAAAATCAAAAGACAAAAATATCAAAAGACAAAAATAGAAAATAGCACTAAAGATCTAGTGAAAACAAATCCTTAATTCAGATGTTAAAAATCCTTGGTAAGATCCATAACAAACAAATACATCGATAAAATACCTAAAAGGGAACAAAAGAGAAACAAATAGTGCAACACTGTATATGATATATAATATAGGTAATTAAAACCAAGCTCACCAGTATGCCAACGCGTTTCGGCCTAGACTAGGCCTTTCTCAAGACTAAGATAGTCTTGAGAAAGGCCTAGTCTAGGCCGAAACGCGTTGGCATACTGGTGAGCTTGGTTTTAATTACCTATATTATATATCATATACAGTGTTGCACTATTTGTTTCTCTTTTGTTCCCTTTTAGGTATTTTATCGATGTATTTGTTTGTTATGGATCTTACCAAGGATTTTTAACATCTGAATTAAGGATTTGTTTTCACTAGATCTTTAGTGCTATTTTCTATTTTTGTCTTTTGATATTTTTGTCTTTTGATTTTTGTCTTTTGATTTTTGACCTTTGTTTATCATTTGAATTCAAGTTTTCCACGTGGATTTTTTCACAAGTTATTTTTATTTTTATTTTTATACACCTCACGGATTTACAATTTTTTAATTTAGCAGCTGAACCACAATAATTTGACCCACTCAACGTTTACATTCTACTATTATTGACTTCACGTTATATTTCTACACGTCACTTTGGAGGAAACACTACTGGATTCACTTACATATAACCGGTTGAACATTTGAAAAATTTTTATGTACGCCAATTTTTGTGAACACTATTTTTTGTGAATGCTATTTTTCTTTGTTGAAAGCTATTGTGTACACTCAATCACTCACTTAGGTTGTTTATATTATTGAATGTACATGTCCTAACTCCTCATCACTGGCTCACTAAGTCAGCGTCACATGCTATACTCCATTGGATATTTTTAGATATTTTTAGATTTGTTTATTATATATATCTATATTTTTTTTGTTAAGTCAGACATGGATCCATGCGTCTGATTGCCATTTGTAAATTTTTATATGTATTAAAATGTACCTTTTACTAGCCTTTTAAGCTTTTTAGCGCTTACTCTCTCGCCATTTAAACAAATTTTAACATATTCGTTTTTTTTTTTCGAATGATGAACTTTTGTACAACAGTCTAACATTTGTTTAATGTAATAGCATTTCTAACACTATCTTTAAATATAATATTCGATTCAAATTTTTTAATAATTCGATTAGAATTATGCAATATTTGAATATGAAAAATTCAAATCTATATATTTCTATTAGTATTTCTAATGCTCTCTTAAAATGTAATATTCAAATTATGTAATATTTGAAATAAAACCATTCAAATTTATATATTTTGTATCTAATATGTATCAGTTTATTCCCTATCTGAATAGAAATTGTTAAATCGAATGTTACATTCAAAATTTCAGTCTAATTCTAAATATTCCAAAATGAAAGTAACATTTGAAAACCAGAAATAACATTTGATTACTGAATTTTTATGGATTTTCATTCTTATCAACGTTCAATTGTCCAAAACGAATGTCCACTTGACTATTTGTTCTACCAAACTAATTGCACTTTCAGTACATTTTTTTTAATTGGGACACAAAACCCAAATTTTTTCTTTAGCTACCCATCAGCAAGCCCTACCCAGGTGCTGAAGCCAAAATGGTATGGCTCCTAAGTTTAGATTCCTGCTTTTACAAATTAAGCTAGATTAAGTGTTTGGCGTTATGATTGAAAAAGCCCTATTCCGCCGCTCCCCGACATTGTCGCCACTATAATACACATATTAACCCCTAAACCGCCTCCCTCCTGCATCGCAAACACTATTTAAATATTATTAACCCCTAATCTGCCATCTGCACACACCGCCGCTATAATAAACCTATTAACCCCTAAACCGCAAGCCCCCCCACAACTAAATATACTTAAATAAACTATTAACCCCTAAATTGAAAGCTCCCCACAACAAAATATACTAAAATAAACTATTAACCCCTAAACCTGATGACTCCTAACTTTATATTAAAATTACAATTTCCCTATCTTAAATTAAATTAAAACTTACCTGTCAAATTAAATAAATTCATTTTAAACTAACAAGATAATTATTAAACTACAATTAAACTAACTACCAATTAAATTAAACTAAACTACACATTAAAAAATTCTCTAAAAATTACAAAAAGTATCTAATTACAAAAAAATAACTAAATTACAAAAAACAAACACTAAATTACAAAAAATAAGAAAAAAATTATGAAAAATAAAAATAATAATAATCAGCCAATAGGATTGAGCTCTCATCCTATTGGCTGATTGGAACAGCTAATAGGATGAGAGCTGCTCAAATCCTATTGGCTGATTGAAATCTTTCAGCCAATAGGAATTCAAGGGACGCCATATTAGATTACGTCACTTGCATTGAAGTTCCAGTTTACGGCGGCGACTGTATAAAGAGGAGTTGCGTGCCGCATGTCTTCAGGATGGACCTGCTCCACGCCGAATAGATGAAGATAGAAGATGCCGTCTGGATGAAGACTTTTTGCCGCCTGGATGAGGACTTCGCCAGGTGGATGAAGATCAAAGAGGCCGTCTGGATGAAGACTTCTTGTCGGCTGGATGGATCCTTCAAGCAGGACTTCAATAACTGTAAGTGGATTGTTGGGGGTTAGTGTTAGGTTTATTTAAGGTTTTTTTGGGTGGGTTTTATTTTTAGATTAGGGTCTGGGCATGAAAAAGAGCTAAATGCCCTTTTAAGGGCAATGCCCACACAAATGCCCTTTTCAGGGCAATGGGGAGCTTAGTTTTTTTTAGATAGTTATTTTATTTGGGGGGGTTGGTTGTGGGGGTGGTGGGTTTTACTGTTGGGGGTTGTATTTTTTTTTACATGTAAAAGAGCTGAATTCTTTGGGGCAATGCCCCACAAAAGGCCCTTTTAGGGGCCATTGGTAGTTTATTGTAAGCTAGGGTTTTTTTTATTTTGGGGGGGCTTTTTTATTTTGATAGGGCTATTAGATTAGGTGTAATTCTTTTTATTTTTGATAATTTGTTTCTTATTTTTTGGAATTTAGTGTTTGTTTTTTATGTAATTTAGTTATTTATATTTTTAGTAATTTTGGTGTTTTTTTTTTTTTGTAATGTTAGGTTTTAGTGTAAGGCAGGTTAGGTTTTATTTCACAGGTAAGTGTGTATTTATTTTAACTAGGTAGTTAGTAAATAGTTAATAACTACTTACTAACTAGTCTACCTAGTTAAAATAAATACAAACTTACCTGTGAAATAAAAATAAAACCTAAGCTAGCTAAAATATAACTATTAGTTATATTGTAGCTAGCTTAGGTTTTATTTCACAGGTAAGTAAGTATGATGTTTTAAATAGGTATTCTTTAGTTAATAATTGTGACTTTAGTTTAGCTCTATCTTAATTATGTTAAAGTTAGGGGGCTTAGGGTTAGGTTTAAAAGAACTTCGATCAGTGCTAACTGTCCCATTAACTGATCTGTTTAATCAGTCACTATTAACAGGAGCTGTCCCAGATGATTGGAGAATAGCAAATGTAATACCTCTTCATAAAAAGGGCAGTAGAGAAGAATCTGGCAACTACAGGCCAGTTAGTTTAACTTCAGTAGTAGGGAAATTAATGGAAAGCCTCTTAAAAGAAAGAATTATGACTTACATAAAGACAAACAATTTAGAGGACCAAAATCAGCATGGTTTTACTTCAGGGAGATCATGTCAGACTAATCTAATTGACTTCTTTGATTATGTAACAAAAGTATTAGACAAGGGAGGAGCAGTTGATGTAGCATATCTAGATTTCAGCAAAGCATTTGACACCGTCCCACACAATAAACTTATTCACAAACTATATCTCCTTGATCTAGATTCAAAAATTGTGAACTGGGTGGAATGCTGGCTTAAGGACAGAAAACAAAGTGTCTTAGTAAATGGAGTTCATTCAGCAGAGGGGGCTGTTACTAGTGGTGTTCCTCAGGGGTCAGTTCTGGGGCCTGTTTTGTTTAACATATTTATCTGCGATATCAGCAAAGGGCTACAGGGGAAAGTATGTCTCTTTGCAGATGATACAAAAATTTGCAACAGAGTGGATGTTCCAGGGGGGGTAGACAAAATGAGAAGTGATATACAACAATTGGAGGATTGGACAAACGACTGGGATTTAAAGTTTTACACAGCAAAGTGTAAAATAATGCATTTAGGGAAGAAAAATCCAAATGTTAATTACAGACTCAATGACACTTTACTGACTGTTACAGACGAGGAACAGGACTTGGGAATTATTATTTCAGATGATTTAAAACTTAGTAAACAATGTAGTAATGCAGCGAGTAAGGCTAGCAGAATGCTTGCATGTATTGGTAGAGGTATTTGCAGCAGAAATAGTAAGGTTCTTATGCCACTTTATAGATCATTAGTTAGGCCTCATCTTGAGTATTGTGTGCAGTTCTGGAGGCCATATCTTCAGAAGGATATTAACAAACTTGAATCTGTGCAAAGGAGGGCTACCAAAATGGTACATGGTCTAAAAAATAAAACTTACCAGGATAGGCTCAATGACCTAAATATGTATAGCTTAGAGGAGAGAAGGGAAAGAGGTGATATGATAGCAACTTTCAAGTACATTAAAGGGTTTAGTAAAACTGAGGCTGTGGGTATTATACATAAAATGGAAAATTCAAGAACAAGGGGTCATGAGCTCAAGCTAAAGGGTAGTAGATTCAGAAGTAATTTGAGGAAGCACTTCTTTACAGAAAGAGTGATTGATTTATGGAATAAACTTCCTCAAGAGGTAGTAGCAACAAACACTGTGGGGGACTTTAAAAATGCATGGGACAAGCATAAGGCTATCCTACGAACTAGATAAGTTTATACTGTTAGGTAAGGTCGGGCAGACTTGCTGGGCCTATGGCTCTTATCTGCCGTCAATATCTATGTTTCTATGTTTCTATGTTTAGGGGTTAATATAGTTTAATATAGCTTGTTGCAATGTGGGGGGGCTGGCGGTTTAGTGGTTAATAGGTTTATTTAGTTAATAATTGTAAATTTAATTTAGATATATGTTTATTATGTTGAAGTTAGTGGGTGTTAGGGTTAGGCATAGGGTTACGTTAGGAAAAAAGGGGGAAGGGATAGCGCTACAAAAGCTAAAGAGATAAATGAGAAATATGTCGGTGACTAGTCAGATGACATTAATATATAAAGCTAAATATCATGTATAGCTAAAATGGGTGATATAAAGGTGTAACAATGTGTCGGGTAAATAACAGTGCATACACATATGTGTATACGATGTATCAAATCTAAAATACAGTTCAAATATATAAAATAGTCATTGTGACCTGTCATGTTAGGGATACACTGTATCCACAGTGATGAATATTAAAAAAGATTAAGTAGTATCTCAAAAGATATTTATTACAATAAAAAAAAATAAGATGCCGGCATCAATTGAACAATAAAATAAGTATGAATGTGCAGATTATGTCACGGTACAATCTAGTAAAAATATGTCAAATGTAATACAATACTAGGTGCCAAAAAGTGGATGCTACTTAGTAACGAAGGTAACTGATAAAAAATACAAGTTGTGAGTGTCAGTCCGGGTTAAAAGCGGAAAATCCCAAAACGGTAATAACAAAGGAGAGGTCAGTGGAAACTTCTTCAAATGGTATTGCAGGGTAGAGCCCTGGAAATGATGTTTCAGTTATTTATTAATAGGTGATGGTAGCAAAGTTCCTCAATGATCCAAACAATAGAAATGGTGCTAGGTAAGAGTAAGGCAATACTACCTCACGGTCTAACTGTTGATTAGTTCCGGTGTTAAGGTCAAAGCTGGATAAATCCAATGCAAGGGATCAGAAGAAATAGTATGCAGCAGCTCGTTATAAAATATCCGTTTTAGGGAAAACAGCTTGGTGGGCTAGTAGGTTCTGGGACAGGGATTACACATATGGAGACTATTAAAGGAATTAAAACAACTCAATGTACCTGTCCTACTACAAGTCTTTACCAAATGTTTGCAAAATAGAAGATAGTTGTTAGTGTTAGCAAAATCAATGCGTTTCAGCTGCCTGGGCCTTTATCAAGATAGGGCTACGTTAGGGTTAGGTTTAGGGGTTAATGGATTTATTTAGTGGTAGTGATGTGGGAGGCCAGAGGTTTAGGGGTAATAACTTTAGTATAGTGGCGGCGACATCGGGAGCGGCAGATTAGGGGTTAATAGTTTTATGTAGGTGGCGGCGATGTTGGGGACGGCAGATTAGGGGTTAATAACTGTATGTAGGTGGCGGCGATGTTGGGGCGGCAAATTAGGGGTTAATAACTGTATGTAGGGACGGCAGATTAGGGGTTAATAACTGTATGCAGGTGGAGGCGATGTCAGGGGCAGCAGATTAGGGGTGTTTAGACTCAGGGTTTATGTTAGGGTGTTAGGTTTAAACATTATTTTCTTTTTACTCATAGACATCAATGGAGCTGCGTTACAGAGCTTTTGTTTCCACGATCGCAGGTGTTAGGCTTTTTTTTGCCGGCTCTTCCCATTGCTGTCTATGGGAAATCGTGCACGAGCATGTCAAAGCAGCGCTTGTTTTCGTTGTGGTATGGAGCTCAACCCCACCACATCGCCCGCACAAGCCTGCTTTTTCAAAACCTATAATACCAGTGCTATAGGTAGAGGAAATAACGCGGCTTTTGTGGCGGTCGTTAAAATCTCTATAGAGCTCAAAACTCGTAATCTAGCTGAAAGATAGCAAAAGAACAAAGACAATTTGATCATAGGAGTAAATTAGAAAGTTGCTTAAAATGGCATGCTCTATCTGAATCATGTAATTTGGGTTTTGTGTTCCTTAAATGTGCGTCCCTTTATGGCTGAACTACTGTTTTGTGATATGTTGATTCTAGCAGTTGCAATTAGATTCTTAAGGGCACCTTGAATTAAACACACAACATCTTCTGGCAAGTGGAGGTCTACAACAAAGCTCAACTCTTTAAACATCAGCAACGAAGCTACATATGTCAACAACCCTGTAGCAAGAGCTGATGACAACTTCATCAAAGCATTGATCTCTATGGGCCTGACAGCTAAAGTCAATACATGTCTTTTGGCAAACATGAGTGCACATTGCAAGTCTGCATCATATATTCTTTTTTAACCCCTTGGCTACTACACAATGTATTGTAGCCCTCTTGGCTACGCAAAAATGTTAATCATAATTATATTTTTATTCCAGGTAATTTATATTGTTTTATATTTATGATAAATGATATAACAGTGAATACATATAATCTGTAGACTGTTTGTAATAATACCCTGATTCTTTTTGTATTAATTTGACTTGTTTAGTCTGTTTTATGTATCTATACTTTCTTTTGTACCATAAATCAGTGTCATTGTGCATCTAAGCTTGGGTACCCAGCTTGTAATTTTAAGACACTTTTAATTTCACTTCTATTTTCAAATGTACTTTGTGCTTTTGGTATCCCTTGTTGCCAAAAAATACGCACATATCCTACACTAGTGGTAGCAAGCCATTTGTCTCTTGTGATTGGCTCACTAGATGCGTTCAGATAGCTGCTAGTAGTGCAATGCTGTTCGTTCAGCAAAGGATATCAAGATAATGAAGCAAATTTGATAACAGAAGGAATTTGGAAAAAAAAATCAAATTGTATTTTCTATCCGAATCATGAAATAAAATTTTGAGGTCATCTGTTCCTTTAAAATTAATTTATGTATTTGTAAAATGCCACCAAATTCCATATGGGTATATGAGCATGTGTGAACAATGACACAAATTCACTGTCTTATATTATTACTAATAATTGCAATAAATAGTGAGTTAAGCAAGTCAAATCCCACTACTGGCTGTAATCAGATCATGCTAAAAATCTGCAGCAGTTTTTTTTTTCTTCAAAGAAGAAGTGATGTTGAACAGATGTTCTGTCTCCACTGTATACATTAAAGATTAAATGTCTATTTCTAAAAGCTGGGTTTTTCTAGGCATGTCATTTCTGATAACATCAATATGATATGATATGCTAATTCAAACCATTACTGCCACTTTCATCCCAACAGGTCAGGGAATATGCAGACTAGAACATACTACTCCTCGTAAAGGTCTGCAAGTAACGTGTGCAGATACGTGATGCTGGGAGACTACAAATTACCATTTTTATTACATTTAGGGAACGCCTGGTGTGAAGATTTTAAGGGACAGCTGTTCAGCTTCCTGGTTATCTCTTTCCACTCTACTATATGAGTGACGCTCTACATGAGACCAACTGCAATCAAACCACTAATGTGATGTATACAAGAAAAGGGAGCACGTTACATGCGAAATAAATGTTATAGCATTTCTTCAACACTAAGTGGTAAACAACTTCTATCTGTCTTCTATCTATCTTCTGTCTTCTATCATCTATCTATATGCTATCTATCCATCTATCTATCTATCTATCCATCTATCTATCATCTATCTATCTATCTATCCTCTATCATCTGTTTTCTATCTATTTATCTATCTTCTATCATCTATCTATAATATATCATCTATCTATCTATCATCTATCTATCTATCCTATATCATCTGTTTTTTATCTATTTATCTATCTGCTATATATCTATCATCTATCTATATATCTATCTATCTATCATCTATATGTCTTCTTTCATCTATCCGTCTTCTATCTATCTATCTATCATCTATATGTCTTCTATCATCTTTCTAGCTAGCTATCTTAGACGATATATCTATCTATAATCTATATCTTTCATCTATCTATCTATCTATCTATCTATCTATCATCTATCTTTTATCATCTATCTATAATCTATATATCTTCTATCTATCCATCTATATGTCTTCTTTCATCTATCCGTCTTCTATCTATCTATCTATCTATCCATCTATCATCTGTTTTCTATCTATTTATCTATCTATCTTATATCATCTATCTATTTATAATCTATCATCTATCTATCTATCTATCTATCTATCCTCTATCATCTGTTTTCTATCTATTTATCTATCTGCTATATATCTATCTTTCATCTATCTATCTATCTATCTATCTATCTATCTATCTATCATCTATATGTCTTCTATCATCTTTCTAGCTATCTATCTTAGACTATATATCTATCATCTATCAATAATCTATCTACCTATCATCTATCTTTTATCATCTATCTATAATCTATATATCTTCTATCATCTATCTATCCTCTATTGTCTATCTATCATCTATCTTTCTATCTATCTATTTTCTATCATCTGTTTTCTATCTTCTATCTATCTATCTATCTATCTATCTATCTATCATCTATATATCTTCTTTCATCTATCCATCTTCTATCTATCATCTATTTATCTATCATCTATATGTCTTATTTCATCTATCCATCTTCTATCTATATATCTATCTATCTATCTATCTATCTTCTATATGTCTTCTTTCGTCTATCCGTCTATCTATCAACTATATGTCTTCTTTTTTTATATTCTAATTTTTTATTGAGGTTTAGCATGTAACATTACAAATAAACAATATTTCAAAGAACATAGAGAAAAATACAAAAAGGGAGAAATAAAATTGACCACATTTATAAAATATTCAATCATAACTGTTACATCACAGATACAATCAAGTAAGCAAAAGATAAACCTCGCATTTTTCAATTTTTTGTTATCTCTACATGCAAGTGTCACATCACGCAAACAAGAGTGTAAAATCATTAATAGTAAAACCACACCGGAACAAATATAGGTAATGGAATGGCCATATGTGGAATGTAATAAGACACCTCTAGCATGTGTTTATAAATTATAAAGATAAAATAATAAAGGCGGTAGATTTCAAGGAGTACCGCACAATAAGTCTCTGGTCCCAATAAAGATACCAGAATACTATATAGAAAAAAGGGGGAAGGGGGGGAATGGGGAGGGGGGGCGGAGACTAGTTAGGGATCTGGACATGAAGCTCATGGAATCAGGCAGTATGAGAGACTGAGATTGGTTTATTGTGGCAACCAGACCATCAAAACTATAGACGCCAACCTTGTGTAGTGGAATAATGTTTGAGTGGAGGGCATTCTAGTGCTATTTCTACATATATTTGAAACTAAATTAAGAGAGGAGCCAGTTAACAAGTGAGCCAAATGGGTAAACTGAGATTACCCCCTGCAAAAAGCTTAAATCTATTGCTGCTTTTATAAATAGTAAGTAAAGCATATGCCTTCCTAGTAGCAAATTTAAGTCCAGCCATCTGGGTATGGGCCCTATACCCAGCAACAGGTAACTTTACCCAAAGGAACAGACACATGAGTGATGAAGTGGTGTAGATATAAATCAAGTGACCAAGCCCTGATTTGATAAAGACGGAAACTTTAAAATGATAGGGAATACCCTAGGCTCCTTTATGTGCCTTAATATAGCAATACTAGCATGTAGACTATTGACTAAAATATATCTTCCAACAAATACTATAGGATCTTAACGTTAACGAAGATGACTAAATTGTAGACTAAGTATATATAGACTTACAAATATACTAATGGAGTAGCAAGAATAAACAGGAAGCTACACTATTTCACACTGAAATCGATATAATTTAATTCTAATATATATGAATTACTCTTCCAAATCTCAGGACTACAACCATCATGAAGAAATAGAAAATAATAAAACCTGAGTTCTCTGCAAGCCTGTAGCTTCAATAATAAATGCCACCAGTGATGAACCTTGTTAGGGGTTAACCGCATGGGCCTATCCCACTCCCAGTTTGTTCGACATGCTTCGAGAGAAACCAATTTGAGATACTCAGGAATAATCTAGTCAACTCTGAATACTATATTGGGGGTAAGGGGGGAGAAGGAAGTGGAAAGGAGGGGGGAAGGAGAGGGGAAAGGGAGGGAGAAGGGAGGACGGAGGTCATAATGTAGACTTATAAACCCAAATATTCACCCTATGAACCTAGTTCCCTAAATTGAAATCTGATAGTCTCATCCATAAATGATCCTAATCATTTTGCTATACCAGTGAATATTATTATGATTCACAGATCAAATATATCAAGGCTAACAGCCTGTAAATCTTACAGGGAATGATGCAGAGTAAATAGCGCATCCAACAAACATAGGGTTGCTAAATGATACATTGAATGGTCAAACTATTTTGGGGTGAAGGGCAACATAAATGTGCGCATAACTGGAACTATATACAAACGCCATTTTGTATAGTTTTTACCATGAACCTATCTACTTGCCCTGTTGTCTCCAATATATATTAATAAACAATTGTATTATATAACACTTGTAAAGAAAATATGACTAAAACAGAATACTTGCGAAAGCTTCCATCTAACACATACTAAAAATTAAAGCTTCATCTTTAAATGGGTTAGCCCTTGTCAAAAATATACATAGTCAGCGGCATATCAAGCACATAAAGCATAATGTAGAACATAGTTAGAATAAGTTTTGTGCACATATATTTTTAAAAACGAAATTTAAAGACAACAGTGTGAGCAATTAGACAGAAACCTAAATAACCAATAAGGGTATGCATGTGAGTATCTATGTAAATACTTATATTTTACTGACAAGAGAGACTTTAATATAGTGTTCATCTAGACTAGTGAAAAGATAATGAAAACTAGAGAGAGCATATGGTAAACGAAATCTCACTGCACAAACATACAGAACTTAAAGTGTGTTTGCTGCATTAACTTTAACCTTATAACCATGCACAGACTGCAGACCAGACCCAAATGGAGCAATAGTCATGTATAGTGGAAACCATGCAACGCAATAATAAATAAAGTATCCAGGGAGATGTGAGCAACAAGCTGCACCATAGTGACGACTTGACAAACCAGTTAAAGTCCAGAACAAAACAGTTCAAATGGTGCATCGCTGTAATTCCTATTCAGCCAAGGAGCCTAGCCTACCCCAGCTCTAGTATCCTCAGAAAACTGAAGATAATTCCCTTTACCACACAGCACATCTTCATCTCCTGTATATATCTCAACTGCATCAGGTCCAGCTCCGCTACCGCAAAGCAGGGGGAGAGCTCCGCTGACATGGCCGCCGCCTGCAGAAGCCACGCACATCATGTTTGAAGGTAGGTTGTGCAGCAGGACTGGATTCCTCAGAGAGCACAGCAGAGCTATATCCAATTTGGAAACAGAAATTGCGGCAGGGCAGCTCCTAATTCCAGCGACCTTTTTTAGCCAGTCTCTGCTATAATAAGAAAGAGCGTTTCTCTGCCTTAGGGGAACAAAGTGGTTGCACAAGATCTCAGAGGGGAGGGGGTGTGAAAAATTTCTAGTGTTTTGATTGGTTAGAGGAAGTGTTTAAAGCAGTAGGCATTTTAGAATATGTATAACAGCCTGATGAAACGGCTCTGTGTAGCCGAGAAACGCGTTGCTTTTATGCATTGTTTTTAAACTTTTTAATAAATTGGTTTAAGTAACTTTGCTGGAGTTTGCTCCTTCCTCTTTCCAGCTTGTTGGCTTGTGTAAATCAAACTCTCGGTATTCGGAAGAGCCATACACAGTATATCCCTATCTCCTACTCTTTTTGCCAGTGTTCGGAATCGGCATACGAAGAGGGAGGTGTGTTATCATCCAGCGTTCCTGATTGGCCACACGGAACTTGGTCCGGCTCGAGGATTGGTTGTTGTTGCCGTTGTGAGTCTTCCGGGCGACGCTGTGGTCCCGGCCCGCTTGGTTAGGCACGTTCAAGTGCCGCCCTGCTTGTGAGTACCTTTCTCTCTTAATACTTACCTGTCAGGGTTCCTTACGTTATCACCCTATTGGCGCCTTCCTGTTTCCCCACTAAAGATCTCAGAGGCCGGCCCAGCAACATAGTCACTCTGGTAACCATTAAGATCTCTAGAAATCGGAGTCAGATCAACATGACGATCAGCTGACAATGTAGGTTTGTCTTCTCCTTCTATTAGGTTATCACACCACTCACATAGAACCAGCTCTAGGCTAGCAAAATGATCTTGTAGAAGCTGCGTCACATCCAGCCTGCATTTATCCAAGGCCTCCATCGCAATTGGACTTCTGAGTTTCTTGCAAAGTGAACAAAAACGTCTAACTAAGAGTTCCCAATATCTCCAGAGATGCGATGTTCCAAAGATTATTTTAGGTGCCAATAATCAGTAATTATAATATATGAGAACCAGGAGCTCCTTTCACACACGTCTGGACCCTTTGCTAGTTGGCTCCGCCCCCCATCTATATGTCTTCTATCATCTTTCTAGCTATCTATCTTAGACTATCTATCATCTATATGTCTTTTATCATCTTTCTAGCTATCTATCTTACACTATCTATCTATCTATCTATCTATCTATCATATTCTCTCTCTCTCTCTCTCTCTCTCTCTCTCAATGGCTATATTGTATTTTTAATTTAACTGTATAATTTGTCTTGTCATAGAAGGAAAGATAGGATTTCAGATATTTAGGATTTATTAAAAAGGCTTAATTGCACAAGAATCGGATCAATAAACTTGATGCATATTTCAATTTCAGTTAAAAGCTGAGGGAACACCTCAGTAAACAGCAAAATCTTTTTGTTTCCAGCCTCTCTGTTGCTACTGGCTTACACATGGACTCTCTTTGTTTCTATTAGATTACAGATCAACAACATGTGATATCATTAGCCCACTTACTTAGTTATGGCCACAAAAAACAGCAAGTTAAATGAGAAGTGTCAACATGCCCATACAATAACAAAAAAAGTTCTATTCTCTTAATTATTTAATTTATCAGCATCAAAATCACAGAATAGTGAAAGGCACAATTAACAACTAAATACCCCAAACCCCCAGTAGTTTTTAGATGGTCCCTTTTCTTGTTGGCTCCTAAATTCCAAATAAATGTGTTGTACCCTGGGCGATAGTACTGGAATTATCTGGTTTATCTTCAAGCTGCTAGTGTTTGCCTTTATATAGGTTATTTTTGCATACATACATTGACATTTGCTAAAGAATATCTTATTCAATTTGGTTCTGATAGCAGGGTCTAACAGGAGGGTTCCATGTTGGTTTGAACTTGTCAGACATGGCCAAAACTGTGCTGCCCTTACCGTGGGATGGGTGACTGTTCATTATCAGGGCCAAGCTGCTTGTAAGTCCGATGTCGGGAGGCCCACTGTTGCTGAGAATTATACAGCTGTCAGAACCAGGGGTCATGCTAATCCGACATTACTTAGACTCTCTGGATGCTATGCTATGTTCATTATAGCTGTCTTAGATTTTCTATGTACTATCATTATAGCTTTTTTTATATTCTTACTACCTCAAAGTAACCTTGGTCTTGTTTCTGGCCCCAAACCTCAATGGAAGATATTAAAAGGTCATCTCAAACTCCCATTCATTGCTTAGTTCATATGGAGACTTAAGCATTCTTGTTTCTGGCCTGTTACCTTGACCCTGGCAAAGTTTCTAGATTATTCTGTCTCTCTGACCCTTCTACGAAGATGTGATACCTGAGGACTTATTTACTGGGTAATGACCTGTCAGGGTTTTTTTCCTGCTTTATTTGCCATATGCTGCTGGCAGCCATTTTACTCACCTCTCTTGCTGAGTCTGGTGCAGAAATACTTGCACCTAAGGTCCTGTCGGGGGCTGACCTTGGGTGGTTTATCCTCGTCCCCGGAACCGCTAAAGGAGAAACCTTTGGTCACGGTTGTCCTTTCCTGGGTGGACTCCTCCATAGTCACCCAGGCTCTTGTTGACTCTGGTGCTGCAGGCTATTTCATTGACAGTGCTTTTGTATCAAGGCACTCCATTCCTGTTTTGCCTTGGTCTGTTCCGCTTGCTATTGAGGCCATTGATGGCAGGCCACTTCAGCCTGCACTCATTACTCACGAAACCGCTCCGTTATCCATGACTGTTGAGGATCTACATTTTGAAATCCTCCAGTTCCAGGTGATAAATTCTTTGCATTTTCCAATTGTTCTGGGTTATCCCTGGGTCCAAAATGTTGTCATGGTCTCCGCAATGTATTTCCACTTGTCTTCAGAAACCAGTTAAAGTCTTGTGCACTTCTTCGGTATCTCAATTGCCAGAGGAGTACCGAGAGTTCCTAGACTTCTTTGACAAGGTGCGTTTCCATACGTTGCCTCCTCACCGGTCTTACGATTGTGCCATAGACCTGCAACCCTGAGCCATTCCTCATCGGGGCCAGGTCTGTTGCGTAGAATTGTGCTATGGAGGAGTATGTTGCCAATGCTCTGTCACGCGGGATCATCTGCAAATCCTGCTCTCCTGCAGGGGCTGGCTTCTTCTTTGTGAAGAAAAAGGGTGGCGAGTTAAGACCATGCATCGATGATAGGGGTCTTAATCGTCTTACCATTAAGAATGCTTACCCTATTCCTCTCATTACAGAACTCTTTGACCGCCTCAAGGGAACTACGGTCTTTTCTAAACCTGATTTGAGAAGAGCGTAACATCTCGTTAGGATCAAGGAGGGCCACAAATGGAAAACAGCATTTAACACCAGGAGCAGGCATTATGAATATCTTGTAATGCCCTTTGGCCTATGTAATGATCCTGCTGTTTTCCAGGAATTTATTAATGATGTCCTACGAAATATGTTGCAACAGTGTGTTGTGGTGCACTTAGACGACATCCTCATACACTCACCCACACTTGAGGCTCATCATTCTAATGTTACATGGGTTCTTCAGAGACTACGTGAGAACGGCCTGTTTTGTAAACTCAAGAAATTTGAGTTCCATCAGACTCAAGTAACCTTCCTAGGTTATGTTATCTCCATTGCAGGGTTCTCCATGGATCCTGACAAGTTGTCTGCAGTTCTGCAGTGGCCTCGCCCAGTTGGTCTTCAGTCTATTCAACATTTTTTGGGCTTCGACAATTACTATAGAAAGTTTATTAAAAACTTTTCTTCCTTGGTCAAACCTATCACAGACATGACCTGTAAAGAGAATGATCCACTCCATTGGTCACCTACTGCCATTAAGGCCTTTGATAGTCTTAAGACTGCCTTTGCTGCCGCTCCAGTTCTGGCTCATCCTAACCCTGTCCTGCCTTTTGTTCTTGAGGTCGATGCGTCTGAGACTGGAGTAGGTGCCCTCTTGTCTCAACGTCCTATGCCTGATGGTTCCTTGCATACGTGCAATTTCTTCTCTAAGAAATTGTCTCCAGCAGAGTGCAATTATGAAATTGGCGACAGGGAATTACTGGCCATAATTTTGGCACTCAAGAAATGAAGGCATCTTCTCGAGGGTACTAGCGTACGAGTGCTCATTCTTACTGACCACAAGAATTTAACTTATCTATCTGAAGCAAAACGTTTGTGGTCTCCTACCTGCCTGGTAGTAAGAATGTTAGGGCTGATGCCCTCTCTCGACAATTTTCGCCTCTGTCCAAGGAGGAGTCTGTACCTACTCCAGTTATACCTCCTGACCATATTTTGGCTACCATACGTACTAATTTGACTTCTCCCTTGGGAGAGGAGATCCTGGCTGCACAAACCAATGCACCTCCTGGGAAACCTAGGGGTAAGTGCTTTGTTCCTGTGAATCTTTGAACTAAACCTTTGCACACTTACCACTATCCTAAAGCCACAGGTCACCCGGGCAATAAACAAATGATTTGGTCTGTCACTCGACAATTCTGGTTGCCAGGTCTTTGTTCTGATGTTGCTGCGTATGTTGCCTCCTGCTCAGTTTGTGCACAGAATAAGACTCCTCGACGTCTTCCTGTGGGTCTTCTTCAACCTATTGCTAATGGTGAGCGTCCCTGGACACATCTTTCCATGGACTTCATTATCAAGCTCCCTGTTTCCAGTGGCAATACTGTTATCCTTATGGTGGTTGACTGTTTTTCTAAAATGTCATATTGCATTCCCTTGAAGAAGCTGCCTACCACTCAGGAGCTTGCTTCAATTTTTGCCCGGGAGGTCTTCCATTTACATGGGTTACCCAAGGAGATAGTGTCGGACCAGGGTAGCCGGTTTGTCTCCAGATTTTGACGTTCCTTTTGTGCTCAAATGGGGATCCAGCTTTCCTTCTCCTCGGCATATCACCCTCAATCCAATGGGGCTGCGGAACGATCTAATCAAGCTCTGGAACAGTTCCTCCGTTGCTATGTCTCAGATCCCCACAATAATTGGTCTGAACTGTTACCTTGGGCAGAGTTTGCTCATCTGAACTGTTACCTTGGGCAGAGTTTGCTCGTAATAGTGCTATTAATGCTTCCTCCCACTTATCCCCGTTCATGGCGAATTCTGGGTTTTAACCATCCTTGTTGCCTGATTCATTCATGTCTCAAGGTATTCCGGCTTTGGAGGAGCATCTCCGGCAACTCCGTTCCACGTGGGTGCAGATTCAGGATTGCCTTCATCGTTCAATGCAGCGACAAAAGTTCCAGGCTGATCGTAGGTGTCTGCCCTCGCCTTCCTACCAGGTTGGTGAGAGGGTTTGGCTGTCCTCCCACAACTTGAACCTTCGTGTGCCTTCTAATAAACTGGCTCCCATTATGTTGGTCCTTTTCGAATATTCCGACTGGTCAATCCTGTGGCCTGTGCTCTTGACCTTCCTCCTGCAATGCGCATCTCCAATGTTTTTCATGTCTCCCTCTTGAAACCATTGGTTTGTAATCAGTTTACCACTGTGTTGCCTTGTCCCCATCCTATCTCTGTTGACAACCATGAAGAATATGAGGTCAGTAGCATTATTGACTCTCGTATGACCAGGGGCCACGTACAGTATTTGGTTCACTGGAGGGGCTACGGTCCAGAGGAGCGTTCATGGTTTCCCTCCTCTAATGTTCATGCTCCTGCCCTCCTCCATGCCTTCCATGCCGGTTTCCCCAATAAGGCTTTTTTCCTCCCGCGGGGGAGGGGTCGTTGAGGGGAGGGTACTGTCAGGGTTTTTTCCCTGCTTTGTTTTCCATGTGCTGCTGGCAGCCATTTTACTCACCTCTCTTTCTGAGTCTGGTGCAGAGTGTGTGATGTTGCTCATTTCCTGCACGCCCTCTTATGGTCAGACTGGTGTACATTATCCGTGTGAGACAGGTTGTAGTCTCAGAATTGTGATATCATCACTTATTATTTAAAGGGCCTCTGTTCAGTATTATTTGCCCTTGTGTTGTCTCAGACCCGTTTGTGAGTTCCAGTTCCTGTGTATTACCTGTCTGTCTGACGTCCCTCCTGGTTCCTGATCCCTGGCTTGTTCCTGACTCTGCTGTTCTCCTTGTTCCTGATTCCGGCTTGTCTGACTACTCGCTTTGGCTCCTGACTTGGCTCGTCTGACTATTCGCTTTGGCTTCTCACACTTAACTTCTTCTGACTACCAGCTCTGACTTAGACTCTTGGCTTGTTATTTGACTTGTGGACTTTTTATTATTTTTTGTTATTAATAAAGGTGTGATTATTTTTGCACTTCTCGTCTAGTCTGATTCCTGGCACCCTGACATGACCTTTGGCACTGTGGCTTGACCTCCACACCTGCTTTATTCCTCTGCACTTGGTTTCAGACTGCTTTTCTGGCTTTAACCTCTGGCTTGCTCATGGATTATTCTACATCTAGCCTCTATAGTTTGCTGCTCATTCTCTGCACTACTGGTTCCTGTCGACAAACCAGATAATTTCCCTATTATCTCATACAACTGCCTTAAAGGGACACTGAACCCAGATTTTTTCTTTCATGATTCAGATAGAGCATGCAATTTAAAGCAACTTTCTAATTTACTCCTATTATCAATTTTTTACGTTCTCTTGCTATCTTTATTTGAAAAAGAAGACATCTAATCTTTTTTTTTGGTTCAGTCTCTGGACAGCACTTTTTTATTGGTGGATGAATTTATCCACCAATCAGCAAAAACAGCCTAGGTTATTCACCAAAAATGGGCCGGCATCTAAACTTACATTCTTGCATTTCAAATAAAGATACAAAGAGAATGAAGACAATTTGATAATAGGAGTAAATTAGAAAGTTGCTTAAAATTTCATGCTCTATCTGAATCACGAAAGAAAAAATTTGGGTTCAGTGTCCCTTTAAGCGGGGGTGTAACTACAGCCCACTAGGCCCCTTGGCAAAATCTCCCTTTTTGGCCGTTTCAATAAGCAGAAGATGAGCTGACAGACACATAAACGCAGGAGAAGCTGCTTCTTTGTGAATGTGAGTCATCCTTCCATCCTGCTGAGTCCACATCAGAAGATTTGCATTTCCTACTGAAATATGGTGGCAAGTTTTTTTCTGTACAGCAACAACTTGGCAGACATCTTGGAAACTCTGCCACCATATATGTGAGTACAAATCCAAGCAGTTTCCTTACATTGTGAGCCCTGCTTTGCCATGAACCCCTGTAGCAACACTACGGCCTAGATTTGGAGTTCGGCGGTAAAAGGGCTGTTAACGCTCCGCGGGTTTTTTTCTGGCCGCACCATAAATTTAACTCTGGTATCGAGAGTTCAAACAAATGCTGCGTTAGGCTCCAAAAAAGGAGCGTAGAGCATATTTACCGCAAATGCAACTCTCGATACCAGAGTTGCTTACGGACGCGGCCGGCATCAAAAACGTGCTCGTGCACGATTCTCCCATAGGAAACAATGGGGCAGTTTGAGCTGAAAAAAAACCTAACACCTGCAAAAAAGCAGCGTTCAGCTCTTAACGCAGCCCCATTGTTTCCTATGGGGAAACACTTCCTACGTCTGCACCTAACACTCTAACATGTACCCCGAGTCTAAACACCCCTAACCTTACACTTATTAACCCCTAATCTGCCGCCCCCGCTATCGCTGACCCCTGCATTACACTTTTAACCCCTAATCTGCCGCTCCGTAAACCGCCGCCACCTACGTTATCCCTATGTACCCCTAATCTGCTGCCCTAACATCGCCGACCCCTATGTTATATTTATTAACCCCTAATCTGCCCCCCACAACGTCGCCGACACCTGCCTACACTTATTAACCCCTAATCTGCCGAGCGGACCTGAGCGCTACTATAATAAAGTTATTAACCCCTAATCCGCCTCACTAACCCTATCATAAATAGTATTAACCCCTAATCTGCCCTCCCTAACATCGCCGACACCTACCTTCAATTATTAACCCCTAATCTGCCGACCGGAGCTCACCGCTATTCTAATAAATGTATTAACCCCTAAAGCTAAGTCTAACCCTAACACTAACACCCCCCTAAGTTAAATATAATTTTTATCTAACGAAATAAATTAACTCTTATTAAATAAATGATTCCTATTTAAAGCTAAATACTTACCTGTAAAATACATCCTAATATAGCTACAATATAAATTATAATTATATTATAGCTATTTTAGGATTAATATTTATTTTACAGGCAACTTTGTAATTATTTTAACCAGGTACAATAGCTATTAAATAGTTAAGAACTATTTAATAGTTACCTAGTTAAAATAATAACAAATTTACCTGTAAAATAAATCCTAACCTAAGATATAATTAAACCTAACACTACCCTATCAATAAAATAATTAAATAAACTACCTACAATTACCTACAATTAACCTAACACTACACTATCAATAAATTAATTAAACACAATTGCTACAAATAAATACAATTAAATAAACTATCTAAAGTACAAAAAATAAAAAAGAACTAAGTTACAGAAAATAATAAAATATTTACAAACATAAGAAAAATATTACAACAATTTTAAACTAATTACACCTACTCTAAGCCCCCTAATAAAATAACAAAGCCCCCCAAAATAAAAAATTCCCTACCCTATTCTAAAATACAAATATTACAAGCTCTTTTACCTTACCAGCCCTGAACAGGGCCCTTTGCGGGGCATGCCCCAAGAATTTCAGCTCTTTTGCCTGTAAAAAAAAACATACAATACCCCCCCCCAACATTACAACCCACCACCCACATACCCCTAATCTAACCCAAACCCCCCTTAAATAAACCTAACACTAATCCCCTGAAGATCTTCCTACCTTGTCTTCACCATACCAGGTTCACCGATCCGTCCTGGCTCCAAGATCTTCATCCAACCCAAGCGGGGGTTGGCGATCCATAATCCGGTGCTCCAAAGTCTTCCTCCTATCCGGCAAGAAGAGGACATCCGGACCGGCAAACATCTTCTCCAAGCGGCATCTTCTATCTTCTTCCATCCGATGACGACCGGCTCCATCTTGAAGACCTCCAGCGCGGATCCATCCTCTTCTTCCGACGACTAGACGACGAATGACGGTTCCTTTAAGGGACGTCATCCAAGATGGCGTCCCTCGAATTCCGATTGGCTGATAGGATTCTATCAGCCAATCGGAATTAAGGTAGGAATTTTCTGATTGGCTGATGGAATCAGCCAATCAGAATATAGTTCAATCCGATTGGCTGATCCAATCAGCCAATCAGATTGAGCTCGCATTCTATTGGCTGTTCCGATCAGCCAATAGAATGCGAGCTCAATCTGATTGGCTGATTGGATCAGCCAATCGGATTGAACTATATTCTGATTGGCTGATTCCATCAGCCAATCAGAAAATTCCTACCTTAATTCCGATTGGCTGATAGAATCCTATCAGCCAATCGGAATTCGAGGGACGCCATCTTGGATGACGTCCCTTAAAGGAACCGTCATTCGTCGTCTAGTCGTCGGAAGAAGAGGATGGATCCGCGCTGGAGGTCTTCAAGATGGAGCCGGTCGTCATCGGATGGAAGAAGATAGAAGATGCCGCTTGGAGAAGATGTTTGCCGGTCCGGATGTCCTCTTCTTGCCGGATAGGAGGAAGACTTTGGAGCACCGGATTATGGATCGCCAACCCCCGCTTGGGTTGGATGAAGATCTTGGAGCCAGGACGGATCGGTGAACCTGGTATGGTGAAGACAAGGTAGGAAGATCTTCAGGGGATTAGTGTTAGGTTTATTTAAGGGGGGTTTGGGTTAGATTAGGGGTATGTGGGTGGTGGGTTGTAATGTTGGGGGGGGGGGTATTGTATGTTTTTTTTTACAGGCAAAAGAGCTGAAATTCTTGGGGCATGCCCCGCAAAGGGCCCTGTTCAGGGCTGGTAAGGTAAAAGAGCTTGTAATATTTGTATTTTAGAATAGGGTAGGGAATTTTTTATTTTGGGGGGCTTTGTTATTTTATTAGGGGGCTTAGAGTAGGTGTAATTAGTTTAAAATTGTTGTAATATTTTTCTTATGTTTGTAAATATTTTATTATTTTCTGTAACTTAGTTCTTTTTTATTTTTTGTACTTTAGATAGTTTATTTAATTGTATTTATTTGTAGCAATTGTGTTTAATTAATTTATTGATAGTGTAGTGTTAGGTTAATTGTAGGTAATTGTAGGTAGTTTATTTAATTATTTTATTGATAGGGTAGTGTTAGGTTTAATTATATCTTAGGTTAGGATTTATTTTACAGGTAAATTTGTTATTATTTTAACTAGGTAACTATTAAATAGTTCTTAACTATTTAATAGCTATTGTACCTGGTTAAAATAATTACAAAGTTGCCTGTAAAATAAATATTAATCCTAAAATAGCTATAATATAATTATAATTTATATTGTAGCTATATTAGGATGTATTTTACAGGTAAGTATTTAGCTTTAAATAGGAATTATTTATTTAATAAGAGTTAATTTATTTCGTTAGATAAAAATTATATTTAACTTAGGGGGGTGTTAGTGTTAGGGTTAGACTTAGCTTTAGGGGTTAATACATTTATTAGAATAGCGGTGAGCTCCGGTCGGCAGATTAGGGGTTAATAATTGAAGGTAGGTGTCGGCGATGTTAGGGAGGGCAGATTAGGGGTTAATACTATTTATGATAGGGTTAGTGAGGCGGATTAGGGGTTAATAACTTTATTATAGTAGCGCTCAGGTCCGCTCGGCAGATTAGGGGTTAATAAGTGTAGGTAGGTGTCGGCGACGTTGAGGGGGGCAGATTAGGGGTTAATACATATAACATAGGGGTCGGCGATGTTAGGGGTAGCAGATTAGGGGTACATAAGTATAACGTAGGTGGCGGTCGGCAGATTAGGGGTTAAAAATTTTAATCGAGTGGCGGCGATGTGGGGGGACCTCGGTTTAGGGGTACATAGGTAGTTTATGGGTGTTAGTGTACTTTAGGGTACAGTAGTTAAGAGCTTTATAAACCGGCGTTAGCCAGAAAGCTCTTAACTCCTGCTATTTTCAGGCGGCTGGAATCTTGTCGTTAGAGCTCTAACGCTCACTGCAGAAACGACTCTAAATACCGGCGTTAGGAAGATCCCATTGAAAAGATAGGCTACGCAAATGGCGTAGGGGGATCTGCGGTATGGAAAAGTCGCGGCTGAAAAGTGAGCGTTAGACCCTTTAATCACTGACTCCAAATACCAGCGGGCGGCCAAAACCAGCGTTAGGAGCCTCTAACGCTGGTTTTGACGGCTACCGCCGAACTCTAAATCTAGGCCTACTACTTTTTGTAGAGCCAGTCTCAGTTAAGACCCTCGAGACCACTGCCGTTACACCCTTGTGCTTACACTAATGATTCTTCTTCTTGTTCTGCAATAAGTGCCCTCCCAGTGTAGCCAACCAAGACCAGTATACAGAATCACTAGTAATGTGTAAATATTTTAACAGACTATACTCTTTAATTTTAGTAAGTTTCTTTCTTACAGAATACTCCATGTGCTCTCAACTGCACATTGTATTTTGTTATAAGAGAATGAGATTTGCTTTGGTTTTATATTGAATATTAGGCAACTTACATACAATAACTGGAGACGTGAAGGCTCAATCTGGCAATTCAAAAAACATTCACTTCACTATTGCCAGAATATTAATGTGTTAAAAAGTCAACAACATAAGGTCTATAATGCCAACATTATGGAAGTCTCTGATGCCATATGTACATTTCTCTTAATGAGTTATTTACTAGAACTCTGTTTATTGTACCTAGCATGCATCTGAGCGTGGCTTGAGAGTTCTTATAAATATTTAATGTGCTGTTTGATTGGGAAAACACACATTTATAATAATGACAAATCAGGTTATAATTACACATAACATTTAGCTGGTTTCATTGTTATAAACTGGACACAGACCCAATAATAATTCCTCAATTCCTTTTTTACGTTAAGCTTCTTAAAGAGATAGAAAACGGAGTACAATAGAAACCATAACAAAGTAATTTCATTACTAATAGAGATGTGCATAGGCAAAAAAAAGTCTGTTTAGCCAGAAAGATTTGTTTTGGACTTTTTTACAGTCAGGTTTGGCCAAATTTTGTTCACGTGGGCATTTATTTCAGATGTGTTACCATTTTATCCAGTGGGAACAGCATATATACACATATACTGTACATACACACACACATATATATATATATATATATATATATATATATATATATGTATATATATATATATATATATACACACACAACTAATTTTAACACAGAATCTTACATTATAAAATTTGAAACAATTAAAGGAACCAGTCTTTTAAAGGAGAACATATAACTGGCTGATTGAATTTAAATCGATGACTAACTCACAGAAGCATGATCCAATAGCTCTAGTCACAGTAGCTGAAGAAAATGTACCTGCGGCAACCATTTAAAATGAGAACAGAACAGACACTGAAGCTCAAGCACCGGTTTTGCTATATGTTAAAAATTTGGAATAAATAACAATTCAAGTCAAATTCTTGTTTGCAAAAAAAAAAAAAAAAAGCTTCCTAGAGAAGTGATGACAATTTTTTTAGGTAACAGTCGTGGAAGAGACTGATCAACTCCACATGCTTCCTACACCCCTGCATGCTTCACAAATAAGTCCAGAAAAACTCAGGGGATATAATATAATCATAAGAGTTATTCATAAGTATAAAAAGCAAATGTAATAAGGGCAACGTACCTTTTTCATTACAATACACATCCTATGTGTTTCATGCCTAAACTGTGGCACTTTGTCAATAGTATATGGAGGAAATATTTCTTAAATTACAATGACAAGCAAGGGTAAAAAATACTTCTAGAAATGTTTGAAGATAGATAGTGCATGTTATCCTGACAAAGCGCCATCATAAAACGCGTTAATTTGAAATCCACTGCTCTCCCATTAATGTCATCAACTTATAAAGTATATATGATATTTTTAGCTCTATATCATGGTATATATTAGTGATGGCCAACTTCCTGACACAGGGGATGCTTTTTAATAATTTAGAATATAAATGTATGAGAACTAAATATGCAAATAATATTTTTCCTAAAAATATCCAGAGGCACAAATACAGATTTAGGTAAGGATGGACGATACACTCTGTAAATTGTTTTTTTGAGATGTGGCCACCTTATTTGACCCTTTTCCGTAAATCCCCACAGTACACATTTTTATTGTTCCACTTTTCTCCAGGGGCCACGAAAACTAATGTAGAGGGCTGCATGTAAGTTGACCATACCTGGTACATTTCATATTTATTTGTCTTTAAACCCTGAAGACTTATCTTGAAAACTAACTTTATTGAAGCCTGTGGTTGGAAGGGGACTGAGGGTCTAAAATTCATCAATCAAAATAAGTTTGATAGCTAATTTTTTTCTCGGATTGTTTATGGCAATCGTCACCCTCTACAAAAAAAAAATGTAACATACAGAGTGAAATCTAATCTCTCACAAACTTAACTACTTTCTAAGATATAATATATGAAACATTTCAATTAAGAATTAATGCATTATATTTATAGTTACCACAATCATATATTATTTTTGCTAATTAAATAGAAAACTGTAACGCGTGCCATAATAACTGAAAAAACACACAAGGCATAGTCAAGCACTAGGACAAATCAGGATAATTTAAAGGGATATGAAACTCAAAAAAATATTTTTTTGATTTAGGCAGAGCATAACATTTTTAAAAAGTTTTCAATTTATTTCTATTTTCAAACTTGCTTTGTTCCTGTGTTATTCTTTGTTGAAGAGAAGCCTATGAAGATAATAGTGCTGCCATTTAGTGCTCTTGCAATAGGATAAACATCCTGAGTTTATTTCCCTGCTTTTCAACAAAATATATCAAGAGAACAAAGAAAAGTTGCTAACAGAAGTAAATGAGAAAATTGTTCTAAATTGCATTGTCTGTCTGAATCATGAATTACATTTTTTGGGTTTCATGTCCCTTTAAAGTAGGGTTCTCCTGCCTTCACAAATGAGAGGTCATTACACTTTTTTTTAAATTTTTTTTTTGCTCACTTTGTAAAACTGGAACATTTAAAGGGAAGGTTGTGCAGTTGGGTTAACGGAGCTCTCTAAAATGTCAGATGATTGGGAGCAATGTATATCAGGAGATTATATCCAAGAGGAAAGGAATCAACCAGCTGAGCACAATGTGTTGCTAATGCAAAGAGGTAGAGCAGGTCCGCCCTTTAGGCAAGGCAAATGGGGTACCAGCCATAGGCCCCACACTGTCATCGGGGTGGACTGAGGGGGAGTGATGGGCAGACTCCACCACCTTCTGGTGGCACTGCTGAGATTGGTCATGTGCAAGAGGCGTGGACTTTCATATAGAAGAAATGAGAATACCAGATCTGTCTCACTGTTCTCTCAGTGCTCCGGGCAGCCACACTAGAGGTGATGGGAGCCAGGGAGGCAGCTGTAGTGTTGGGAGCTGTAGCACTGATATCTAAGTGTAGGTGCTGGGGAAGCTGGATGCCTGTGCAGCATGTGAATAGTGGCCCTTGCTCTGGTAAGTGTCACCTGTATAATAAAAATGCTGCTTACTGCATTAGTGTGTGTGTGTGGGGGGGGGGGGGGGGGGCATGTTGTGATTGGGAATCCAGTCTGCAGGGTAAGAGAGGCAAAATGCATGTTTAGTATTGGAGTGTAAAACAAGAAAATAAGGGCACACTTTAAAAAGATTATAATTTACATAAAAGCATCTTATACGTATGAGGAGGTATAATGTACAGGATGCCTCTGTGCAATGTGCATCTTGTAGTTATGAAGAAGTGTATGCTAGGAGGTGTAATATACCGTTATTCTTCATGTAGGAAACACTAAATGTTGAGACAGTGATGGGCCATACAGGGGGTTAGTTGTAAAGAGGCTTTGCTTGGAGCCCCACAAATTGTCTTGCCCAGGGCCCTGCAAATGCTAAGGAACCAATCTGGCTCCCAGGCCATACGTTGGACAGACCAGGTTTAATGGATACACAAACTTTATTGTTCTATTATTTTAATATTGTTGGATTAAAAATAAAACATCAAAAGTCTCATAGACCAATATTTTATATAGTACAAGTGTTCCATTTCTACAGATCTCTTCAGTATTATTTTACAAAGAATTCAGCTCCTTGTACAGTTTGGTTGACAAATGACACTAAACCATTTGTTAATGGATATTACATTTATGGAACATTGAATTCAATATTTCTTTCTATTGCACAAATTACAGAGCAGTAATTAATACATTAAAATATTTATGTGCATGCAAAAGAGGTTAATTTGAGCAGCTTACGTTGATTTTGAAACAAATAAACTGGAAATGCATATGTGTGCATAGACAGTGTGCTTATTCGCTGGTAAAGACAACTCCTGCAGCTCTGATAGCTTACTATGACATACATCCACAAGGAAAACAAACAGACAAAAAAGTAATACATTTTATAGCATCCTCTTTCAGCTGCAACACAGAAAAAAAATTGACTGTAAAGTAAAAATAGCCAACCACCAAATTAAAAAGTTACTCCCACATACTGTAAATGTTAATCCGCCATTTCCATTTCTTGACTTAGAGAAAACTGCATTACATTAAAATATATGCACATTATAATTTTGAATAATTTAAAAGCAAACTTTCCAAATTTGCTGTATAGATCGGAGCCCATAACTAACCTGAATTGTCAATAAATATATCAATATATGCATCTACTTGCAGTCACTATTCACTAACAATATGAAATGACCTTTGCAAGAGTTAGATATATAACGGTGCGCTACTAGATTCCTGCTCCTATTTTAAGTGCAAAGTGGGAAAAATCCAATGCACACTCAAAACTGTAGACCTGCCAAGCAAGGGGCATATTTTTTTATATAAGTAAAAATGTATATCAGCAATGGCAGATCTACTTGAGATGTAAATATTTTATTAATTTAAAGCTTTTTAAAAGTCTGCGATATTCAGTAACAAACCACTACAAACCATGGCAAGGACGTTTTGCATATCTCAGTGGATTGCAGCCAATTAGAAATAGCTGTAAATGGGTTTGTGCACTACTCTAATCAATCAGTTTACTATATTGCTGGGTCAGCAAATCTGCAGTATTTTGCAGCATACTTAGGTCAAGGAATTTAGAGAGAGAACATACCTTTTGCTATTTTACTGCTAAAACAAATCTAAATAAAAATAAGTTCCTATTTCAATGTTGTTTTGTTTTCATTATTAATTGAATCAATTAATTAAAAACATTGTGGGAGATTACACTTTTTAAGTAAAAAAACTTTAGAAGAAATGCACGGACCTAAAGGTGTGGAAGAGTTTAAGCAAAACTAGAAAATATCACATGAACATCTCTATGTGGGGAAAAAAAGAGTTTACAGTATGATGTCCTCAGTAGGTACATGATCATACTGTAAAAGTCAGGATGTTTGACCTGGAACTTGCAAGGGAGCAGGCATCTGACATGTGCAGACACAGTCACTTTATTTCCGTTTAAGGACGTTTACTATGACATTTTGAGAGATTATGGTGAACCCAGCACTGCTGATTGGCTGTTTTTTCACCATGCAGATAACAGATGGGTAGCTGAAGAACAGCTGCTCACAGAGATATTTTGTAGTAAAATATCATTCATTTTACATTAAAGGGATACGATACCCAAAAATTTTATTTTGTGATTCAGAGCAAACATTTAAAAAAAAAAAAGTTTCTAATTTACTTCTATTACCTAAATTGCTTTGCTCCAATGATATTCCTTGTTGAAGAGATACCTAGGTTGGCATCTGAAGCACAACATGTTATGGAAATAGTGGTGACATCTAGTGCTCCTGCAAATGGATAGCAATCTTGCAAAACTGCTGCCATATAGTGCTCCAGAAATGGGCCGGCTCTAGAGCATAGTCCTTGCTTTTCAACAAAAGACACCAAGAGAATGAAGACAAATTGATCATAGAAGTTAAATGAATCATGAAAGTAAAGTTTTAGTTTTATATCCCTTTAAGATGTTCATGTGGTATTTTCTTTTCAGCTTTTTACAGATATACGGCATCCCTTTCAAGTGATTTAGTTTATTGGCAACATGTCCCTTTAAGGTGAACTCATGTTCAAAATCCATACTTTATAATTTCCATTAAAAATAAAGGTGAGGTCATGGATCAATAAGACGTGACCATGTAAGGCTGACGTAATTCGGCTACAAAACCATACTCAGCCTACATCATAATGGCATAGCCATGTGTAAAAGAACTGCTAACAACATATTGGTTAAAAACAAGATGACGTTACAACCTTTTTCATACATTACGGGGCCTAGTTATCAAGCCGTGAACCTCAAATACGCTGGAATTCCGCAGCGTATTTGTGGCGAGGCTGATTCGCCTTAGTTATCAAAGGCTAGAGACCGGCAAAAGTAGAATTTTGTGACGTAAACTTCGATCCGTCCGACACAGATCGATTCTTATGTCACTCCAGATGTTCCGCAAACAAGTGCGGCACAATCTGACTACTTTTGCTAGTTATCAAAAAACTAGCAGGTACGCTCTGCACTTTTCCGGCCCAGCGTACCTGGTTTTCAAACCGCCACCCTGGAGGCGGCGGATCCCATAGGAATCAATGGGAGTCTGACCATAGCGAAAGTACAAGTTCGCTGCTGCCAGTCATCCCATTGATTCCTATGGGAGATGTCTGCACCTAACACCCTAACATGTACCCCGAGTCTAAACACCACTAATCTGTCCCCCCTACACCGCCGCAACTAAATAAAGTTATTACCCCTTAAACCGCCGCTCTTGGAGCCCACCGCAAGCTACTCTATACATATTAACCCCTAAACCGCCGCACCCGGAGCCCACCGCAACTATAATATATGTATTAACCCCTAAACCGCCACTCCCGGAGCCCACCGCAAATATAATATATGTATTAACCCCTAAACCGCCGCTCCCGGAGCCCACCGCAACTATAATATATGTATTAACCCCTAAACCGCCACTCCCGGACCCTGCCGCAACCTATATTAAATTTATAAACCCCTAATCTGCCCCCCCTACACCGTCGCCACCTATAATACATTTATTAACCACTATCCTGCCCCCCACTACACCGCCGCCACTGTAATAAATTTATTAACCCCTAAACCTAAGTCTAACACTAACCCTAACACCCCCCTAACTTAAACATTAATTAAATAAATCTAAATAATATTTCTATTATGAACTAAATTAATCCTATTTAAAACTAAATACTTACCTTTAAAATAAACCCTAATATAGCTACAATATAAATAATAATTATATTGTAGCTATCTTAGGATTTATTTTTATTTTACAGGCATCTTTCAATTTATTTTAAATAGGTACAATAGCTATTAAATAGTTATTAACTATTTAATAGCTTACCTAGCTAAAATAAAGAGAAATTTACCTGTAAAATAAAAACTAACCTAAGTTACAATTACACCTAACACTACACTATACTTAAATAAATTATTCCTATTTAAAATTAAATACTTACCTGTAAAATAAACCCTAAGATAGCTACAATATAATTAATAATTAAATTGTAGCTATCTTAGGATTTATATTTATTTTACAGGTAACTTTGTATTTATTTTAGATAGTTAGAATAGTTATTAAATAGTTATTAACTATTTAATAACTACCTAGCTAAAAGAAATACAAAATTACCTGTAAAATAAATCCTAACCTAAGTTACAATTAAACCTAACACTACACTATCATTAAATTAATTAAATTAATTAACTACAAATAACTACAATTAAATACAATTACATAAACTAACTAAAGTACAAAAAAAAAGCTGTTACAAAAAATAAAAAAAAATAGGTTACAAACATTTAAAAAATATTACAACAATTTTAAGCTACTTACACCTAATCTAAGCCCCCTAATAAAATAACAAACCCCCCCCCAAAATAAAAAAATGCCCTACCCTATTCTAAATTTAAAAAGTTCAAAGCTCTTTTACCTTACCAGCCCTTAAAAGGGCCATTTGTGGGGCATGCCCCAAAGAATTCTGCTCTTTTGCCTGTAAAAGAAAAATACAACCCCCCCAACATTAAAACCCACCACCCACATACCCCTAATCTAACCCAAACCCCCCTTAAAATAACCTAACACTAATCCCCTGAAGATCATCCTACCTTGAGTCGTCTTCACTCAGCCGAGCAGCGATGGAACCGAAGAGGAGACCCGGAGCGGCAGAAGTTATCCTCCAAGCGGCGCTGAAGAAATCTTCCATCCGATGAAGTGATCCTCCAAGCGGCGCTGAAGAAGTCTTCCATCCGGGCGATGTCATCTTCCAAGAGGCGCTGAAGAAGTCTTCTATCCGGGCGATGTCATCTTCCAAGCGGGGTCTTCAATCTTCATCCCGCCGACGCGGAACATCCTTCTTTACTGACGGACTACCGACGAATGAAGGCTCCTTTAAGGGACGTCATCCAAGATGGCGTCCCTTCAATTCCGATTGGCTGATAGGATTCTATCAGCCAATCGGAATTAGGGTAGGAAAAATCTGATTGGCTGATAGATAATCCCTTTATTACCCATTCCCCAGTTTTGCATAACCAACACAGTTATAATAATATACTTTTAACCTCTGTGATTATGTTGTATCTAAGCCTCTGCAAACTGCCCCTTTTTTCAGTTCTTTTGACAGACTTGCAGTCTAGCTAATCAGTGCCTGCTCCCAGATAACTTCCCGTGCACAAGCACAGTGTTATCTATATGAAATACGTGAACTAAGACCCTCTAGTGGTGAAAAACTGTTAAAATGCAATCTGAAAAGAGGTGGGCTTCAAGGTGTAAGAAATTAGCATATGAACCTCCTAGGTTAAGCTTTCAACTAAGAATACCAAGAGAACAAAGCAAAATTGGTGATAAAAGTAAATTGGAAAATTGTTTAAAATTACATGCTCTATCTGAATCATGAAAGTTTATTTTGGCCTAGACTGTCCCTTTAATTTGTTCAGTATAGGTGGCAATACCACAGGCTAAATCAGCTATTTCAAATGCTGAAATAGGAGTAAAGGAGTTACTTATAACCAATTTAATACACTCTAGCAGGTTAAAAGGATCATTGGGAATAATTTAAAGGGGAGAAACATTTTGGGTGAACTGTCCCTTTAAAGCAAATGCAAATTTCCAGTACATTGTACCTTTAATTGTTTCCTTTTAATTAAAACTAGCTGAGCTAATGTTTAAAATTCCCCTTTTCATCTTTTCCTATTTTTAGTGGGAAAAATTCTGCGTTCCTAGGCACAATTACTTCTGCACAGGATCCAGGCTCTGTAAGTCCAGGCACGTTAACCCTAACACTTATCTTTCATTGTTGTGTTAATTGCCTTAATATACAATATCTCGCACATCAAACAAGAACCACTAGCAATGCAGAAAAGCAATAATTAGAACTGCAAAGTTTAGGAAACTGGCTTGCAAGTAAATATTTTTAACTGTAAAATATTTGAATGTTTGTTATATTAGGTAAAATAGTCTCACCGGATAGAATGAGAAGCACTTTAGAAACTTAACAGGTGTGAATGAGGGGCTGGACATGCGCATTTCAGGGCGTTTTTTCAGCATACTTACTGAGGCCAGGTATTTCCCAATAGATGTTGCAATAGATGTTGCATGCTAAACATCAGAAGCATTGCTAGAGTAATTACAGTGGTTGACAGGTCTTTTAGTCTTCGTGCCCTAAATCCGACACGCTCCAGGTGTGCTAACTACTGCCTTCCTAGGCTCTAGACTCACTGAGTCCAGGCACGCTAACCCCAAACCAAGCCCCTGGCGTGTTAACTCTCAGTCAGACATTCAGCACGCTAATGGATCAGCAAGCAGAGGTTTGGGACGCGCTATCCTATACAAACCCTGATGGGTTAGTGCGGATACAAGTAATGAACCGATAATCATTAATTATGTTACATCATAGGGATGTCAAGCCAAGGCCTATACATACACACAAATCCCTTCAGTCAATGCTTGGTTATTCTAGTGTCAAATCACTGGTATCCCTAACTGTATTTTGGTTCCTCCACTTCTGGCTGCCTTAAATATTCCAAACAAGAGAACACAAATAGTCCAGACAGGCTCTGTCATGAGATGCAGGACACAGTATAGAAGGTACAACGCTATTTTATTGCAGAGCATGGAAGTACACACCTGGTACAATACATCTCACTTAGTAACTGCGACATAGAAAATAATGGGGCTAAACCACGCCCCCATCCGGTGACGTCACTTCCCACTCTCATCACGTTTTCCCCCTTTTCAAAGGACAAAACATAATTTTTTTTCCCCATTTGAATACAACAAATAACAAGGTATACAACAACAGTTTTGTATAGTATATAACAAATAACAAGTTAAAGAAAATATCTGTATAAACAACATGAATTACATCCTGACTTGAACATTGGGGTAGAGTACCCTAGTCCACAGTGACCATGGGATTATTCTGCCCATACTTTCGGGCACTACTCTAACTAGTGCTAATCCCGATATCGGGCTGGAAGTTTCACCACTCTTCCACTTGATGTCATTCTACATGAACTGTCCTCTGATACAGAAGAAGGTGATTGAGAGTCTGCTGGAGGCAAAGACGTATCCCCGCTGTGATCTTGCTGAGGGGAAGGCACCCCTCTTAAAACCTCCGGCGGTGGTACTGAGGCATCCAGTTCCAAACTCTCAGGTACCGGCTGAAGATGTTTTCGATTTCGACGTGTGACTGTCCCTCCATCAGTAAGGACTACATAAGACCTTGGTTCTGGAGAGCGTCCAATTACTGTAGCAGGCGTTTTCCATTTCTTCTCAACATCCAGTTTAATTCTGACACTTTGCCCCGCATTCAGCTCCTGCAAGGGCCTCACAGAGTGTCTTCTGTCGTAGAAGAATCGATAGAACCTTTTTGCCTCTTCATCCCTCCTAAGGACCTTGTCCCAAGGAATAGAGCTAGTTGGCTGGAAGACACCCACCGAGGGTAAGGTGGTGCGAATCTGACATCCTAGCATCAGCTGTGCCGGGATAAAACCCGTGGCTTGAATGGAAGTCGCCCTATAGAACAAGAGGGCTAGGTACGGCTCAGATTGCTTCAAAATGAACTCTGTTGTTTGAACTGCCCTTTCAGCCATTCTATTGGCCTGCAGGTAATGTGGACTTGGCGTAGAGTGGACAAAATCATATTCACTGCTGAAAGAACTGAACTCTGTGAAAGCAAGCTGCATTCCGTTATCACTCACTAACTCCATTGGTATGCCCCACCGCGCGAAGAAGCTCTTGAGACGAGTGATAACGGCTTGACTTGTGATCTCATTCAAGGGTGCAATCTTCAAATACCTGGAATAGTAGTCAATTACGACTAGGTACTTTTTACCATGCTGTTCGCACAAATCAGTAGCTATTTTCTGCCACGGGCCTGCAGGCAGCGGAGTAGAAATCAAGGGCTCCCTTCTCTGAGTAGGCCGGCGTTCCCGGCAAAAGGCACATTTTGACACATGGCTTGCAATGTCGGAACTGATCCCAGGCCACCATATTGCCATATCTGCCCTTTCTCTGCACTTTGTAATGCCCAAGTGGCCATCATGAATCCTGTTTAACATCTCCTACCGCATGCTAACAGGAATAACAATGCAGTTCCAGGAACAGTATTAGCCCATCCAGCTCTGTGAGCTGCGACCTTTCTGACTGGTAAGAACTTAAAGACATCCAGGCTGCCCGACTCTCGGGCCAACTTTCTTTTATGTACTTTATAACTTCTTGATGATCTGTATCTAAATATGTCTCCTTTCTTATTTGTTCTAGCTTCCCTGAAGAAATGGATTTGGAGGCCAGAACTGAATCTACATACACCTTCACATCTCATTCCATTGAAGACTCTTCAGCAGCAGCCAGCGGGAGCCTGGAAAGTGTATCTGCCACAACCAGTTGTTTCCCTGGCACATGCACTGTCTGAACGTTGAACCTGAGCAACCTCATTAGAAGTCATCTGGCATCTTAGGTGTGTTTTGTCAATATCATAGGGGTTGATTAGAGGGACTAGCGGTTTATGGTCAGTCTCCAGACTAAATTTCTCTAAACCCACTAGGTAATGCTGAAAGCGCTCACAGACCCAAACTGCAGCCAGACACTCTGTCTCAATTTGGGCGTATTTCGACTCAGCAGCCATCAGTGTACGGGAACAGTAGGCGATGGGCTGTGTTCTCATTTGTTCTCATTCAACTGCAGGAGGGCGGCCCCTAACCCATAACTGCTTGCATCAGCACTAACCACAGTCTTTTTGGAAGGGTCATAGAACCCCAACACTGGGGCAGACCCCAGCAGTGACTTGACCTGCACAAAGGATTCTTCCTGTGAAGGTCCCCAGACCCAGGCAACATCTTTCTTTAGCAATTCTGTGATAGGGTGTAGTATTGTGGATAAATCTGAAAGGAACCTGCTCACATAATTTACAAGGCCCTATATTTGTGTCAGCTCATGTACATCAGGACAACTTTTCATCTGTTCAATAGCATGGATTTTATCGGGGTCTGGCTTCATGCCATCCCCATTGATGATATGCCCAAAGTAACATAACCTAGCTTTCCTAAAATGGCATTTCTCCTTATTTAACTTCAGCCCGGACTCTCTAATAGTCTGCAGCACACAGCTCAATCGCTGATCATGTTCTTCCAATGTAGACCCATACACCAAGATGTCGTCCATAATGACTGCCATGCCCATGTGGTCTCTTAGGAGAGAACTCATTTCTCTTTGAAAGATTTCAGGAGCAGAGGATATCCCGAAGGGGAGTCTGCAGAAGCAAAACCGACCTACCGGTGTAATGAAGGTAGTCAGTTAGCGGCACTTTGGATCTAGAGGTATCTGCCAGAAGCCACTAGAAGCATCCAGTGTAGAGAAGAACTTCGCCCCAGCCAATTTCGGAGTTACTGTATGTCTTCAAGTGTCGGCAGCACATATCTCTCTCTCTTCACCGCCTCATTCAGCCTTTTCAAGTCTACACAGATGCGTACCTTCCCGTTTTTCTTTGCAACAGGCACAATGGGGGCACACCAGTCAGTTGCTTCAACAACCTCTTCAATAACTCCCATATTCTTCATACGCAGAAGCTCCTTCTCCTCTTGAGGCATGAGCGGGAACGGAATTATACGGAAAGTGGTAATGCTGTATGGGACTGCGTCACCTTTAAGTGATATTCGGACTGGGTTGCAATTCAGTAGGCCCAAATCACCAAACATATCTTCTGAGATTTCATTCACTCTGGTTACTAGGCCCAAACCACAGGCTGCTTTTCTGCTCAATAAGTTGTTAACACACTGACCTCTAATCACATGTACCCACATGGTGAATTTCCTTTGCTTGTACACGCAGCTGGCAAGAAATTTCCCTGCACAATCAATGCGGCCACCAGGACTATAGACTTTTGTTGTAACTTTCGCCAGCTGAGGCTGTCGAGAAAGTTTTATGAATGCTGCAAGGGTTATAACAGTCATGTCTGCTCCTGTGTCAATCTTAAAGGCAACTTTGGCTCCCATTACAATAAGAGTAACCCTCCAATCTTCTTCTGAACCCGGCCGTTCAACAACAGACCCTACAAAGGACACTTCTTGACCCTCCTGGTCGCTTTCCACCTGCATCTCCTTAATATATTTAGTTTTACACACCACTTCAAAATGGCCCATTCGGTTTCATTTTCTACATCTTATGTCTTTAGCACAATAGGCCGAAACGTACGTCTGGGGTTTTGCTGTTTCTCTCGTTCAGAGAAGAATTGCCTGGTATTTCGGGGCTGGGACTGTACTGTGAAGTCAGGATCAGACTGATATGCTTCAGGAAAGTTTTTCTCTGTGAAAGGCACATTTTGAGCAAAAAGAGGCTGCTTCTTGGGTGGTAACTAGCTATAGAACAAGCTATTATGCTATTGTTCGTTTCCAGGTTGAGCGCTTCTCTCTTTTTATTTATGCAAATTATGACATTTTGGGAAGTCTCCCTAAGTGTGATGCAGGAATCCAGACGTGGACCCATTGCTCAGTGTGCCTAGAGGGATATGGCTGCACCTCACTGACGAGGCCCACAATAGGCCGAAATGATCAGCTGAGGTTGCTTCTCGGGCCTTTGGCTTGGATCAAGTGCAGTTTTCTGTGCTTGGTCTTGGTTTGCTGCCTGGAGACCTGCTCCTTCAGCCTGGGGTCCTTTCCCTTTGGGGTTTGGGCTCCTGCTGCTATTGGGGGGGGTGGCTACTCCTTAGGCGTAGAGCAACTGGGTAGTAGGGCCGTCCCCTTGGCCTTGTGGCATCATCCCTGGACTTCAGCCACATGCTGCTTTTGGGGGGGGCGCTCTGAAATCCGGCCTAAAGAAGCAATAGGGCAAATATGGCTACCAATGTGCCAAATGTTCCCTATACACTTCGGGTGTTGATTTCTGAGGACTTTTGAGAGAAGATTGGTTTGGCTCATGTCCAGCAGGTGGTTTTGGAGGGTGTTTTGAAGATGCCAAGAGCAAGTTTGCATTGTGTTCAGTCATTCCCTTCAAGAGGGATTTTTGATGTGGCTTTCACCGATGAGCATTATTTACAGACCTGCTATCAACGGTCTATTGATATGGCTGCTGCTCCAGAGTTGGTTGACATGAAATTTGTTGCCTGTGTGCAGAGGGAGAGAAGAATCCCGGTGACAGTACATATGTACAACCCTTGGGTCACTGATGTGGAAATTCGTCTGTTTCTTTGTCGGTACTTTGATGATGTTCAAGGAGGTAGCAAGCTGAAGAATCAGTTTGGGACTTTCAATGGAAAGCGCAGGTTCTGGGTGCGGTTTGTGCCAGATGAATTAGGTATTGGTGGAAAGAAACACCCTCCACAGACTTTCGCCATTGGTGGAAATAGAGGTTTCCTATACTATGATGACATGCCTCTTTTTTGCCGTAGTTGCAACCTGTTTGGTCACATTGCTGAAAATTGCCCAGGTGCCAAATGTCGAAATTGCGGTGAGGAGGATCATCTTGTTGCCCACTGTAGTAAACGCCGGACCTGTGACCTGTGTGGTTCTTCAAGTCATCTGTGCAGGATGTGTCCTTTGAAGATGTTTCAAGGGCTTGATAGAGTGAAGCCTTCCTTTTTTTTTAATTTTTTTTTTTTATTATATTTATTTAATAATTGGACACCAAAATAAAATTTTTACAATACATCGATGTCTATATACAGTGAATATCACAAAAACAAGATAAATTCAATTCTCGAACCTTGTTGGTATAGAAGTATACAAACATCCTAAATTCATTTCCTTGGTGTCCCCTTTTTTTTGAAAATACCTAAACACAACCGGCATAATACGCCTGTGAAAATCAATTAGAACTAGACAAAACAATAAGGAGAAGAAGAAAGAAAAGGAAAAAAAAAGAAAAAAAAAAAAAGGAAATTTTCCTTTCTCCTCCTCACCCCCTCCCCCCCCCCTCTCCCCCAGTATTGGGTGGGACCCAATTTAGACTCTATTGTCCTGTCTACTGTCAATCCAAAAAGATGGGAATATGCCTAATAAAACTAATTCCGCAAAACTGACTGAAGAAAGAAATGGAGAGAGAATTTGTTTTTGTATGGGAGAGGGATAGGACTTAATGAACGGGGCCCATGATGAAAGGAAACTTCTGACTCTCTTTTCTGTAGCATCCAGCATATGATAAGATTCAAAAACCATCTGTTCTTGTATAACCTTTACCACCTCATTAAACCCCGGGATTCTACTTGATATCCAGTATTTTAAAATAAGGTGCCTAATTGCCAAGATTATAGTATTGACAATATAAATCCAGGTGTGGTCCCCTGTATTTGATACTAACTTTAGAAATACAACATCCTGCAATTTTAAAGAGACTGATGTTTTAAGATGAGAATTGAACCAATAAGTAACTTTTGACCATAATTGATTAATTTTTGGGCAGAACCAAAACATGTGGAGAAGATCGGCGCTTGTGTGCGCACATTTAGGACAATTACCTGATCTAGTGGGATAGAATTTGGCGATTTTCTGAGGGGGCATATAATAATTATTGATAAACTTAACGTGTGATTCTCTCCAGCCCACAGAAACCTTACTTTTCTTTAGCATAGAGAAACTCTTTTCAATGGTCTCAGAATCTGTCACTATTCCCCGCTGTGACCAAAAGTCACACAGTTTGTCTATCAGCACTTGACTTTGTTTTGACAACATAATGTCATAAATCAAAGAGATTGAAGTGGTTTTTCTGGCAAACTTCTGTATAATTATTTTAACCTCTGACCAAGTTGCAGATAGAGGAAAGATCCAACCTTGCGAGGAAATAAAATGTCGAATCTGAAAAAACGCAAACAGGTTAGATCTTGGAAGATCAAACACTTGAAAAAACGATTCCACATCTAAAATTTGATAATTATCATCGAAGATCTGCCTTACTAAATTTAAACCCTTTTCATTCCATTTTTTAAAAACTTTCGGAGAAATTCCCGGAATAAATTGCGGGTTGCCCATTATGGGCAAGAGATCTGAGTAGAACGGATCTATGCCTAACATGATACAAAATTTGTGCCAAGCTTGCACTATGTTCTTAAATGAAATTAGGGAGAACACATTTGATGGTAGCTGTCGCAATTTACAATGAAGAATAGCTTTTAGGGCAAAAGGCTGTACTATGAAAGACTCTTCCTCAACTGATGTAACCCTGTTTGAATCCGCCATCCAATCAAAGGCAAATTTAACCAATGTTGCAATATTGTATAGCTTAATATCCGGAAGGGACATACCTCCGCTGGAGGATTTCTGTCTTAATTTTAGGAGAGCAATACGCAGTTTCTTTCCTCTCCATAAAAATTTCGAGATGTTGCCATTTACTTTGCTAATGTCCTTATTTGGTATGAAAACAGGTAGATTTTGTAGTGGGTACAATAAACGGGGAAAAATGATAGTTTTGATTAGATTAACCCTTGCTGAAATAGCAAGGGGAAATGAAGCCCAAAGTTGTAGATCTTGTTTAATCTTCTGAAACACCGGGGTATAATTTGCCGAATACCATAGTTTGGGATTCTTATGTAATAATAACCCTAAATATTTAATTACGTCCACCGTTTTGAATGGTAGTTCTACCCTCGGAGGAGCAACTTCCCCTACAAACATAAGTTCACTTTTTTCAAGGTTAACTTTGTACCCTGAAAAAGAGCTAAACTCCTCAATCAAACATAATAATGTTGGTAAAGATCGATAGATGTTCTCCAAGAAGACTAAGATATCATCTGCGTATAACAGTACTTTAAGTCTATAAGGACCCAGCGGAATACCAGATAAGCTCTCCCTTAACCTGATTGCAAATGGTTCAAGTGCAATATTGAACAATAAAGGTGATAATGGGCACCCTTGTCTCGTGCCCTGTTGTAGAACCAAGGGAGGAGAGCAAGATCCATTTATTAAAAGATATGAGATGGGTTTTGCATAAATTTTATTGATGAATTGAACAAAATTCCCCTTAAACCCAAACTCATTCAATGATCTAAATAGATGTTCCCATATAATCAAGTCAAAAGCTTTGACTGCGTCTAAAGTAAGCACCGCTCTATCTGGGATCTCCCGCTTCACATCCTCCTGATTGATGTTCCAAGCATAGTCTAAGAAAGTGACAAGTTTACGAAAATTCTTTATGGGATTCCTTTGGGTCATAAACCCTGACTGATCAGGGTGTATAAGATCCTGTAAGCACCGAGATAATCTAGCCGCCAAAATGGCTGCTAATATTTTATAGTCGGTATTCAATACCGAGATTGGTCTATATGCTGCAGGATCCTCCGGGTCTTTGCCTTTTTTTATAGATAAGAGAAATATTCGCAGATGAAAAATAAGATGAGATTGAATTGTCTGAAAAATAATATATATTGTATAAATTCTCCAGTACATCTAGCAGTTCTTCTTTCATACATTTATAGAATTCCGCGGGGAACCCGTCTGGACCTGCTGCTTTATTTAACTTCAGTTGGTCAATAGCCTTGCTAATCTCACTAATAGTAATTGGCTCATTTAGTATGGCAAGATCTTCTGAGGGTAACTTTGGAGTCTTAACCTTAGCCCAAAAAGTTTCTTGGGTAGATCGATTTATATTAACCGCGGAATATAATTTTTGATAATAATTGAAGAACACCTGACCTATTTCCTGATTGTCAATGTACCTGACCTCATTATATTTAACAGCAACTATAAAATTCCTCTTTTTCCTATTTCTAGTGAGTCTTGCGAGATATTTGGCAGAACATCCATTATATCCTCTATAATGCCTATTAATTCTTAATTCTTCCTCCTGTGATCTTTGTTTCAGAAAAATATCCCTTTCCTTCCTATACTCTAAATATATACCCCAATTAACCCCCGAAGGAGCAATCTGTAAATTCCTATACGCATTCTTAACTTTATTGGATAATTGCGTCTCCCTTGTTTTAATTATCTTATCACGTCTCTTCAAATATGCTGGAATTTCCCCTCGCAAAACCGCTTTTAATGTTTCCCAGAAAATTTCCACCTTGTTTCTGTAGCTGACATTAAGCCTACTGAAATCGAACCATTTTTGTTGAATCCAAGAACAAAATCTAGATTCCGTATATAGATGCCTAGGGAATGAAAACACCGTCTTATTAGGATTCCTCTTTCCACATGGTGGAAGGGACAATGATATTATTGCATGATCCGAAATCAGGATCTGATGGATTTCAGACTCCAATTTCCAAATAGATACAGCCTCCGAGACCAAAAAATTGTCGATTCTCGAGAAGGTTCTGTGAGCTTTAGATTCACACGTATACTGCAATGTATCAGGATTTTGCACTCTCCAGATATCGACCAAATTTAATTTATAACAATTTTTTTTTAAATATTTGGCTTCTCTCTTATAAACTGACATATTTCTATTTGAAAATCGATCTAATACTGGTTGCAAGGTCATATTGAAGTCCCCCCCCCAACACTAGATTCTCTGCTTTAAAAGGATATACCTTACCTTTAATTCTTTCCCAGAATTCAGAAGAAAATTTATTAGGGGCATAGATATTAAAAACTATGAATTTGGTATTTTTGATGCTGATTTGGAGTATAATATATCTAGCAGCTGTGTCTATGTCTGAATTAATGATCTTATATTCAAAATTTTTGTGAGTTAAAATCGCCACTCCAGCTTTCTTGATAGACCCTGATGATGCAATTACTTCCCCTACCCACTTAATCTTAAGCTTGGCGGCTTCTTGCGCATTCAAGTGAGTCTCCTGTAAAAGGACTATATCAGGTTTGTGCTTCGCCAAGGTCTTTATAACTAGTTTAGGTTTAGCTGGTGATGAGATCCCCCCAACATTCCATGATAAAATCTTAATGCTTTCTAGTGTCATAACCTTTTCCTCTCTGTCCTCCTCCTTGTCTGTGGCCCTTTGTCATTTGTCAATAACATCCTAATCTGAGGAGAGGAGAAAAGGAAGAGGAAGAAGAGAAAGGGAAGAGAGAAGGAAGAGAAAAAAAAAAAAAAAGAGAGAAAAAGTAAAGTGAAAAAGGAAGGGCAACCGCCCTGTATATACATCGATTTAAACCATAAGAACCAACAACGTAAATAAAAATTATATAGCAAGCACATTACCATTTATTCCCTTTATCCTTGCAATTTACCCAGCTAATACCTCCTAGATTCAACTAATCTAGCCAGGTGGATTATCTGATGAGTTAAGTTCTAAGTCAGGACTTCCTTTGTACCTCTTAATAAAAGTTTTAGCTTCCTCTATCTGATTGAGGTTATGCCTTACACCCCCAACTTCCACTACAATTCTTGCTGGGTATAGCAACTGTGCATTTAAACCTTTATTTATTAGTTGTGTGCAATATGGTGCCATCCCTTTCCTCCTAGAGGAAGTTTCTGAGGAGAAGTCCTGGAATATAAGGATCTTGCTATTACCAAAAATCATAGCGCCAGAACTTTTATAGCATTTTAATATTTCCACTTTGTCCTGGAATTTCAAATATTTACATATTACCATTCTGGGTCTAATCAACCCAGTCTCTGCAGCTCTCTTAGGCCCAATTCTGTGCGCCCTTTCAATTGTGAGCGGCAAAGAGTGGGCTGGTACACCCAGAGCCTGCGGTAAGGTTAGTGATACAAACTTACTGATATCATTAAATTCAGGTATTTCTGGTAAACCAATGATCCTTATGTTATTGCGTCTGGAGCGATCTTCCAGATCCTCCAGACGCAATTGCATACTTTTGATCTTGGCATCCTGGCTGTGAACTATACTCTCTTGATTGTTTACCTGGTCTTCTATAGCGGAGATTCTATTCTCAGCTTCCATCATCCTAGAGGAAAACTGTTTGACTTCTAATGACAATGTCGCTATCTCTGTTGCAATTGTCCCTAATTCTCTCTTAATTAACTCAAATTGGGGGGAAAAAAGGGCTGTGAGTTGTCCCACTAGGGCCTGTGTGTCAATAGCTGATGGATTTATATCAGCTAATACATCAATGCTGGTATCGGCCATTTTGGCCTTTTTATCCTTTGACTTCACAGACATCTTTGGAGAGCCAGCTCTAGCCTGGGATACAAACTTATCCATACAGTGTATGAGAACCACAAGTGAAAAGTGGATAAACCTCAAGAAAAAATTCAAACGTGAAAACAAATATTACCAATGCCTTCCTGGCACACTGATCTCTCTTAAGGAGGGACGGTTTAACACACACCTAAAAAATACTGTTGTATAAAAAAAAAAAAAAAAAAAAAAAAAGGAAAAACACAAAACAGTAATAAAAAGCTCACCAGATCCTGCACAGTGATCAATTTGCTACAGTGTTTAAATTATAAGTGACTGTGAATTAAATAAAAAAATACTGGACAATGTCTTCTGTGTATACTTAAGGCAGTATCACTGCCAAAATATGTGACTTGTGAATAATATGAGGATGAGTCTGATCCCACATAACAATGAAAAAAAAAACTTAGAAACAATAATATTCTCCCCTTTCTCCTTTTTCCCCCTTCCCTTCCTTCTCTTTGTGTTAATATTACCCACTGGGCGAAAGGTAATGAACAGAGAGAGCGATTAACTAACGATAATGATGTTTGCTCCTATTAAACAACTCCTTCAAGTTACCTCTAAACTTGACCCAAGATATTTCAGGAGGGATACAATTTAACTTTAGCTGTCTTAACTTAGAAAAATTGCTCTCACAATTAGTTGACTTGAAATATAATCCTTTAAAATACACTGTGTATATCAAGCTGAATTACTAAGGGTTTTTCAACTGTAAACTATGATCATTTATCAAACAAGCAATAAGTCTCTACAGTCCTTCCGATTGAACCAATTCCTCTTAGATTTTACCGTCCTTTTTGCCACTTGTTAATTTACAAGCCCAGACACTTTTACCCCAGGTAGTTGTAAGAAGCTGTAATATAGTTCCAACCCTTGGGGACCCTGTGTCATGTGAAAAAAAATAACCCAGTTCTCCAGGGCTAACACGATGGACCCAAACTATGAAGAATTAGCCGCTATAGCTGTAATGTCTCTTGATTTAGCTCAAGTAACTGTAGAAACTAGTCACAACTTATTCAGAGAGTACAGTACTGAATGAAAATGCCGAGTTACCAGGAACTCATCAGTAACATATATACTTGCGGTCTCTGTTTAGCATTTGGTCTGTGAGCTTCACCTGTTTGCAAATAACGGCTTCCATCCAGCTGAAGCAGGCATGAATGTGGGGTATTCTCCTTAAGCTCTTTAGGGAGTCTCCAGCACAGGACTTCTGTTTTCTCCGGTCCTTCTGGCTCGTCTGGTTGATCCTCAATGCTGCTGGCAAGGCGCGCAACGCCCGGATCCCTCCGCGCGCTAGCAGCACCTCCCTCCGCAGCGTGACCGGACCACTCCTTGCAGCCCTCCGGAACCTCTGCAAGCACTGGAGCTCCTGACAACACCCCTCTCCTCTTCAGCGATGCTACTCCTATGCAGGTACCCTTCGATACTGCTGATGTAGTTTAGCTGGGCACACCGGCTTGAGAGTACTAAAAAGTTTTAGCCGGCTGTGTGATTCTTTTCTTAGAACATGATCCTGTATTTGTAGTGTGAGCGGTGCCCCCGCTAGGCTCTATCGGCCAATATGGTTTCCACCTCCTGCTGGGACTGCGCCCTGCTGCAGCCCACTAACCCCCGAGCAATAGGGGTATGAGGCTATGAGAGGGAGCTTGTTCTTTGCTTGGCCGGTCTGCACGCCGACATGGAGCGAGCTGCTATCCACTCCGCCCCCAACCGGAAACCATCACAGCAGATTTTTTGTTCAGAGTGAAGCATTCCTATGCTGATGTTGCAAAAAAAACATCTTCAGTTGCAGTTGAGCCATCTGTGAATGAGGAGGAGGTCTCTGATGAGGTATTGAACTCTATATTACCTCTTTTGTGTAAGAAATCTGCAGTTGGGGTCCCTGTTGGAGAGGTGTCTGATGTTCCTGTGGTGGTTCCTGTGGTTGAGAAGGTAGAGGAAGCCCAATCTCATCTTCAGGAGGTGGATCTTGCTACATCTAATGTGATAGCTGCTTCACATGTTCTTGAAACCCTGTTGCCCAATTCTGTGGATGATACTGTTGCTGTTCCTGGGACAGAGAATTTTTCCTTCACTGAGTCATCTTGTGATGCTGCTCCTGATGCTGTTCTTGGTGAAGGGGAGAACATTGATTGGTCTGCTGTTGTGTCCTCTAGTTCTGAGGAGGATATGGACACTGAAGGGAAAAAAATCTGCCTCCAAGCGAAAAATAGATGTGGATTCTGATGGATGGGAAAGTCCTGATTTGAATCTTCCAGTAGTTAAGGGTGCAGATCCAGATACTACAAGTGATGCCGACTCGTCAATTTCAGAGTTTCCTTCTGTCTCTACTAAAGACATTCCTTCTGACTCAAGCCAGTGTATAGGTGACTTTTCTGATGCCTCTTCTGTTGGTTATCTAGATAAAAGAGATGTGAACCAACTTGCTGAAGTTACTGGTTATGAGGCTGGCAAGGGGGAGCCTAGGAGGTCGGAACGTCACAGAGGCAGATTTAAAGAATCTCCTTTGAGTCCTAAGAAAAAGAAAGGAAAGAAGAAGTCCTGATGTTATTTCTTTTTTTGTTTTTCTTTAATTTATTTTTGTGATGTTTCTGACCATTTCTTCCCTTAATGTCAGGTGTATGACAACTATAGCAAGGAGAGCTGCAATTTTTAAATTATTATCTGTATGTTCTGCTAATATTTTTTGTTTGCAGGAATGTGGTCTCTCTGAACATCCTAAATGTGCTGACTGGGAATATGGTCCTAAAATATGGTCTTGTTCTTCTGATAGGAATGGGGGGGGGGGGGTGGGAGTTTTGTTTAGGGGGTTTAGTTTTTCTATCCTTAATGTAGTTCATATTGTCCCAGGTCGGGTACTTTTGGTTAGTTTTAGTTTTTGTGGGACTGTTTTTCGTTTGTTTAATGTATATGCTTCTCCAAATAGGGTAGAACGTTTGCTTAATTTTGAAACTTTAAAGTTTTTTCTGCCAGGTCGAGAGCCAACTTTTTTGGTTGGGGATTTTAATTGTATTATTAAGAATGGGGACAGAGAGGGTGGGAGTGATTGTAGGGTGGATAGCTCAGGGAAGTTTTTACTTGATTTGCTTAAATCTTTCGGTTTGAAGGATGCCTTCAGGTCTGTTTCTTTTTCAGGGGAGGGTTTTACTTTCTTTAGTGATAGTGGTGGGATAAAATCTCGAATTGATTTTTGTTTTTTATCTAAATTTTTATGTGTTGATGATTTTTCTTTAAAGCTGATGCCCTTTACGGATCATGCCCTTTTGATGTGTAAGGTGAATTGTGATTTGAAGATCAAATATGGTAAGGGTGTTTGGAAACTGAATGTGGATTTGTTAGAAGATGAGAAGTTTAAGCGTCAGTTTGTTTGGATGTATAAAAGGTGGCGTGAAAGAAAATGCGATTTTAGTAATGTGCTTATGTGGTGGGAATGGTTGAAGGTGGAAATAAAGAGGTTTTTTATTAAGAAAGGCTGTGAGAAAGCTAGAATGGAAAGGGAGTTGTATGATAAATGGTATCTGAGGTTGTTGTATTTGTATGAATTGAGATATTGTGGTATTGATGTGCATGAGGAAATTGATGAAGCAAGAAAGATAATTAAAAAGTGTATGCATGAAAAAGGAAAGAAAATTGTTTTTATGGCAAGATTGGAGAAAATGGAAAAGGATGAGTCTTGCAGTAATTTTTTTTTTAAGAAAGCTTTTGAAGGAAAGACTGGTTTTGTTAGTGTTTTTGATAAGGTTGAGTGTGAAGTTAATGGTACGGATGGTGTTTTGCGTAAAGTTCATGAGTTTTACAGTGAGTTGTATAAAGAAAAAACAAGAGATGTTTTATTGGAAAATGAGTTGTTGGAAAACATTGAGGTTAAGTTGGAAAAATATGATAATGATTTGTTAGAAAGGGATCTAAGTTTGGATGAGATTGCAGAGGTTGTTAGGAGTTTTAAGAATGGGAAGGTACCTGATTGTGATGGTTTACCTATTGAATTTTATACTTGTTTTTGGAATTTGATTGGGGTTGATATGTTGGATGTTTGTAAGTTTGTTTTTAGAATGAATGTTTTGCCTGTTTCAATGAGGAAAGGTTTGATTGTTTTATTATTTAAAAAGGGTGATAAGAGAGATTTGAGGAATTGGAGGCCGATTACGTTGTTGAATGTTGACTATAAGGTTATTGCAAAGGTGTTGGCAAATAGAATGCGTGGAGTGATTGGTAAGGTTGTGGGTGAAGAGCAAGTGTGTGCTGTTCCTGGGCGTCAGATTTCTGAAGTTTGTTGTTACTACGTGATGTACTGTGGTATGTGAGGGAGAGGATGAGGTCTGTTGCTGTTGCTATTGTGGATTTTGAAAAAGCGTATGATAGGGTAGTGTATGATTTTATGTTTCATGTTTTAGAACGTTTAGGTTTTTCTGGTAAGATTATTGGATGGTTTAAATGTTTGTATAGTGATATTGTGAGTCAAGTCCAGGTTAATGGTTTTTTGACTGAGGAATTTTGTGTTAAATCTGGAGTGCGTCAAGGATGTCCTTTGTCTCCTGTATGTGTCATTGAGCCATTATTAACTAGTTTGAGGAAGGATAAATTAGAGGTGTGAGTGTTCCTGGTAGTAATGGAAGGTGTTTTAAAGTGATTGGGTATATGGATGATGTGAGTGTGGTATGTGAGACTCAGGCTGGTTTGAGGAGGGTGAAAACTTTAGTTGAATGTTTTTGTATGGCAAGTGGTTTCAGAGTTAATTGGAATAAGTGTAAAGTTAAAGTTTTTGGTAATGATAGGGAGATTGATTCCTGTGGATGGCCTGTGACTGAAGGTGCAATTGAGGTGTTGGGTGTGAAATTTGATGTGGATTTGAAAGGCTTGGAAAGTTGGGAGAATGTTTTTGATAAAGTGAGTAGAAAACTTCAGTTTTGGTCTTTAAGGACTTTATCTTTGGAAGGAAAAATGTTAGTTATTAAATCGGTTTTGATCCCTATTATGTTATATTTGGCGTTAGTTTTTCCACCACCTGAGAGGATTTTTCGGAGAATTTTGAGAGTGTTGTTTTCTTTTTTCTGGAGTTCTGGTATGGAGCGTTTGAAAAGAGATATTGTTGTTAAGAGTAAGAATGTTGGTGGTAAGGGTTTTCCAAATGTGGAGAGATTTTTGGCTGTGAAATATGTTAGTAGGTGTGTGGTTCTGAGTGGTAAGGATAGCATGGCTGGTTGTATGGTAAAGTATGCTTGTGGAAATGTTTTAAGACGATATGGTTTATTTGAGATTGATAGAAAGAAACCGGTATGTTTTGCTGTTCCGTGGTTTTATGTGCATTAAAAAATATGGTTTGGAGAATGTTAGTAGGGAGATGTGGTGTGCAAACAGAATGGTGTTGAAAATGTTGGAGAAGAAGGAAGGTCTTGAGTTGATTGGGGGTTTGAATGAAAATGAATGTGTGTTGGTATGGAAAAATGTGTGTAATAAGTATTTGATGAATAGGCAGAAAGATATTAGTTGGATGAGTGTGCATAAGTGTTTGCCAACAAGGGATTTTCAGAGAATGCGTCGTTTAGTGGCTTCAGAAGTGTGTCCTAGAGATGGTTGTTTTCAAAGCGAGAGTGTTATTAATTTGTTTTGGAATTGTGAGTATGCTAGGGATGTTTGGAGAAGTTTGAAAAGGATGATTAAGGGTTTGACTGGAGTGCAATTTTTTACTTTTAATATGATGTATGGTTTGTGTGGAAGTGGTGTGGAAAAGGAGAAAGCAAGATTGATATGGTTGTTGGCATGTTGTGTGAAGGAGGTGTTGTGGGATGTGCGTAATATTTTGATTTTTAAGAAAGAGGTAGTTACTGTAGGTAATTGTGTGGGTATGATCCGTGGGAAGTTGTTTTTGTATTTTTCTTTTGATAGGAGGCGATATGGGGAATTAGATTCTGAAGGCATCTGGAAGACAAAGAAGTGGAAGGATTGGATTATTTAGGTGTTTTTTTTTTCCCTCCAGTTTGTTTTTGTCTGTATTTGAAATATGTTTAATTTTATTTTGTGTGATTATTTAAGTTTAATGTTTGCATTTTTTTTTTTTCTAATGACAAAAATTTGGGTCAATATTTCAGTTTTGTAACAAGAGATATTTTGTTTGCATTTGTTATTATGATTTTATTTTGTATATATGCATATATGATTATTTTTCTAATAAAAGAATTACGAAACGTACGTCTGGGGTTTTGCTGTTTCTCTCGTTCAGAGAAGAATTGCCTGGTATTTCGGGGCTGGACTGTACTGTGAAGTCAGGATCAGACTGATATGCTTCAGGAAAGTTTTTCTCTGTGAAAGGCACATTTTGAGCAAAAAGAGGCTGCTTCTTGGGTGGTAACTAGCCATAGAACAAGCTATTATGCTATTGTTCGTTTCCAGATTGAGCGCTTCTCTCTTTTTATTTATGCAAATTATGAAATTTTGGGAAGTCTCCCTAAGTGTGATGCGGGAATCCAGATGTGGACCCGTTGCTCAGAGTGCCTAGAGGGATATGGCTGCACCTCACTGACGAGGCCCACAATAGGCCGAAACGTACGTCTGGGGTTTTGCTGTTTCTCTCGTTCAGAGAAGAATTGCCTGGTATTTCGGGGCTGGACTGTACTGTGAAGTCAGGGTCAGACTGATATGCTTCAGGAAAGTTTTTCTCTGTGAAAGGCACATTTTGAGCAAAAAGAGGCTGCTTCTTGGGTGGTAACTAGCCATAGAACAAGCTATTATGCTATTGTTCGTTTCCAGGTTGAGCGCTTCTCTCTTTTTATTTATGCAAATTATGACATTTTGGGAAGTCTCCCTAAGTGTGATGCGGGAATCCAGACGTGGACCCGTTGCTCAGTGTGCCTAGAGGGATATGGCTGCACCTCACTGACGAGGCCCACAATAAGCCGAAACGTACGTCTGGGGTTTTGCTGTTTCTCTCGTTCAGAGAAGAATTGCCTGGTATTTCGGGGCTGGACTGTACTGTGAAGTCAGGATCAGACTGATATGCTTCAGGAAAGTTTTTCTCTGTGAAAGGCACATTTTGAGCAAAAAGAGGCTGCTTCTTGGGTGGTAACTAGCCATAGAACAAGCTATTATGCTATTGTTCGTTTCCAGATTGAGCGCTTCTCTCTTTTTATTTATGCAAATTATGAAATTTTGGGAAGTCTCCCTAAGTGTGATGCGGGAATCCAGATGTGGACCCGTTGCTCAGTGTGCCTAGAGGGATATGGCTGCACCTCACTGACGAGGCCCACAATAGGCCGAAACGTACGTCTGGGGTTTTGCTGTTTCTCTTGTTCAGAGAAGAATTGCCTGGTATTTCGGGGCTGGACTGTACTGTGAAGTCAGGGTCAGACTGATATGCTTCAGGAAAGTTTTTCTCTGTGAAAGGCACATTTTGAGCAAAAAGAGGCTGCTTCTTGGGTGGTAACTAGCCATAGAACAAACTATTATGCTATTGTTCGTTTCCAGGTTGAGCGCTTCTCTCTTTTTATTTATGCAAATTATGACATTTTGGGAAGTCTCCCTAAGTGTGATGCGGGAATCCAGACGTGGACCCGTTGCTCAGTGTGCCTAGAGGGATATGGCTGCACCTCACTGACGAGGCCCACAATAAGCCGAAACGTACGTCTGGGGTTTTGCTGTTTCTGTCGTTCAGAGAAGAATTGCCTGGTATTTCGGGGCTGGACTGCACTGTGAAGTCAGGATCAGACTGATATGCTTCAGGAACGTTTTTCTCTGTGAAAGGCACATTTTGAGCAAAAAGAGGCTGCTTCTTGGGTGGTAACTAGCCATAGAACAAGCTATTATGCTATTGTTCGTTTCCAGGTTGAGCACTTCTCTCTTTTTATTTATGCAAATTATGACATTTTGGGAAGTCCCCCTAAGTGTGATGCGGGAATCCAGACGTGGACCCGTTGCTCAGTGTGCCTAGAGGGATATGGCTGCACCTCACTGACGAGGCCCACAATAGGCCGAAACGTACGTCTGGGGTTTTGCTGTTTCTCTCGTTCAGAGAAGAATTGCCTGGTATTTCGGGGCTGGACTGTACTGTGAAGTCAGGATCAGACTGATATGCTTCAGGAAAGTTTTTCTCTGTGAAAGGCACATTTTGAGCAAAAAGAGGCTGCTTCTTGGGTGGTAACTAGCCATAGAACAAGCTATTATGCTATTGTTTGTTTCCAGGTTGAGCGCTTCTCTCTTTTTATTCATATAACACTCTGATCATGGGCACGGTTGCACCGTGTGCAGCGGGCATACTGTGCACATCCGCTTCTGGGCCTATCTGTTGCCCTTGGTCTACCGCTCACATTGTGCCTTTCACTAGCAGTTCTCCTGAACTGCTGCACTTCATCCAAAATACTCTCAGATCTCAGATGAGCACTTTGCTTTTTCACCAGTTCACTCTGGCGGGCCATCCTAATAGCCCCATCCAATGTTAAATCAGCCTCTAACTGTAGTTTCAGTGAGACTTTAGCATCTGCAATTCCTATGACTATTATGTCTCTGATTTGCTCCTCTTTAGCAACACGAAACTCACAGAATTCAGCTAGTTCATACAGGCTGCGCACAAATGACTCCACAGATTCTCCCACACGCTGGGCACATTTGTGAAAACAAGCCCTCTCATTAATCACATTTCATTTGGGCACAAAGTGGGCACTGAGTTTGTTCATAACTATGTCAAAGTCAAATTCTTCCCCTTCTTGGAAAGCAAAGGCATTGAACACTGGCTCCCCATCTTTCCCCATAGAGTATAAAAGAGAATTAACTTGTACTTCACCACTCTCCTTGTCCAGCTTGGAAGCAATCCTGAAGTGTTGAAACCGCTGACGCCATGTGGGCCAAGCTGCAGGCTGAGAGAAATCAAAAGGCTCAGGTGGGGTAAACTTCGACATCGTCATCAATCAGGAAACAGAAGTGCAGGCAAGAACTTCTGACACCAAGTTCAAGATGCAGGACACAGTATAGAAGGTACAATGCTATTTTATTGCAGAGCATGGAAGTATACACCTGGTACAATACATCTCACTTAGTAACTGCGACATAGACAATAACGGGGCTAAACCATGCCCCCATACGGTGACGCCACTTCCCACTCTCATCACAGGCTCCATTCATCAAATATGGTGGAGCCGGTCTGCACTGTTTGTGTTGTTTTGTTTGGCTTATACTCATCTGAGGATTCCATAGGGCTCTCTATCAATGAGGAGTGGGAAACACTACAGTGGTAAACGGTTGCTGTGATCAGGAGGAGGAGCTTTGACTCTGCTGCCGCAGTACTGTTTGTCTGGAGCTGGGCCTGATTTGTGAATACGCCAGTTCATTTAAAACCGTGAGTGTTTGGATACATCATTTGCTACATCAATTTTGAAATGATATTTGGTATCTATAACACTATGTGTATTGCATATGATGCATACACTGACTCCGAATGATCTTCACTAAGTCCGTCTAAGCAGCTGTCCTCCTTAGTGAACAGAACATTTTCTATGGGTTATTTGCCTTGAATATTCTCTGACATTGGCTTTGGACTCTCCTCTCGTCCCCGTGCCTATCTCCTCTCTGGTGGACCTGTTCACCAATTCAGGTTCCTCTCAGCCGGGGTATATGTAATGGTGTGCTCAATGTCTGCTCCTGGATTCCTCTACAAGTAACCTTACCCAGTACATATTACTTGGTTCTAAAGGTGTGGTAAGGGTTTTTCATCTAAACCATGTTCAAGTATGTGGATTTCTAAATTCTCACTATTTCAAAGCTGACAAAGTTGTCTCATTTTTATTTTATTTTTACTTAACTGTTTCCAAGTTTTCTTTTTGTGCATATTTTAGAGTGGACTGTTTTACAGAGGGAAGAATTTAAAAATGAAAAAATATATTCATTAAGGTTTTGAAGGCAGTTGTAATGCTGGTACCTATCACAGTGTACTCACAAAAAGAGCAAAGGAAACACTGGAACTTTGTTACAATTCATACTGTATTACTTCCAATAAAAATACACACTGGTGAGAACATGGACCAATAAGACGTCGCCATGTAAGGTTGATGCGTTTTGCTGCAAAACCTTAGTCTTAGTCTACATAATAATGATATATGTCATGTTTAAAAGAACAGCTAATAATGGTTAAAAACAAGGTAACATTCTTTATACACGTAATCTAAACATGCCACCTTCTAAAGTATATACTTAAATTGTATTAATGCTTCCTGATTTGTAAAATGCTCCCAAATACTGAATAGGAGAGAGATTAGGATATTGTGCGCATGTTCATGTATTCCCCTATAGAAGTCAATGGGAAAAAACCTAACACCTTACTTGTGCGCAAACCCGATCACATATTCTCATGTGCCCTAACCCGACATGAAAATATTAATATTTCACATTCCAATGTTCTTCACATACAAGGATATGTTCTATTTATTCAAAAATAAATATTTCTGATGGTATTTTAGTACAATATATATTTATACCTATATATAGATGATTATATATAGGTATAAATATATACATACATATATATATATATATATAGGAATATCTATTTATAATTACATAAAACATTCTGCTATGTACTGTACATTGGCATGTGAAATATTTACAGTAAATACATAGTTAAAACCTTTATTAAAAATTAATATTCTATAAATATGTTTTTACAAGTTTTCATCTACGTAACTGCAGTTATATTTATGTGTTTATATGTGTATATATCTCTGTAAATAGATATATCCACATATAAACACATAAATACAACTGTACACGTTTTTAGACATATATATACGCACACACACATACACGTTTTTTTTCTTGAGATCTTATATCTTTGAGCCCTTATAACTTTTGTGCAATATTTTTTTAAATCATTTTTAATGAGAGGAGGTTATGAGTGTAACTGTAATTTGTAATGTATTTTTGATGTGTTTTGTGACACTTTTTTGTTTCGAGGATGCTGTAATCCTTCTAGCGTTAATCGCGACTGTGCTCATGTTCACATTTTTTAACTCATAATACCAGCGGTAAGCCCGATGGGCGCAAATACCCACGATAAACCCCTTATCACTCGTGCGCAAATGTTTGTCTCAAAATCTGGCCCTTTAGAATTGAAATATATTTTAAAAATAAAGGTCAGTTTAATTCATGATTTTGTTGTCTGCGTTTTATAAATAGCTTTTTGTTCCAATTCAGTTTGCCCAAGTCTTTCGGCGTTCCCCCACCTGCAGTAAAAAAAAAAATCATTTGTAGTGATGATTACAGCCGTATAGAACTGATTGGGTCCCCCATTGGCGTCTAAATCAGTTAGATATACGCCCATGACTTGTAATGCGCATGCGGCTAACTCTGAAATCTGTCTGTGTCTCAAAGCGCGTTCATGCAAGCCGCATGCGCATTACCAAAGGGAATCCCCTAATATACTTACAATATAAATTTTGCTAGTTGTAGTCTTTGGGGATTCCCTCAATACTGAGACACTGTAAGGATTATTTTCGCTAACATACTAAACAATGAATCGAGCGATTCATTGTTAGTACATATCTCATCGGAGCTCATAATATTGTGCATGCGCACAAATTAAGTAATCAAGTACGAGCACGTTCCTTACACATACGGCGGATGGGACCGCTGATCACAGTGAGAAAGCCGGAAGAAAGCGAGGGGGCGGAGGAAGCGATAGAAGAGTAAGATCGCAATTATATAAATATTTACAAAAAACTTAAAATTTAAAAAAATAAAAAGTTAGCGACTAAACTGTTTGATAGTAAATTAAACTAAAGCAGTATTCAAATGGAGTTAAATTTACTTTCACTTTAATTGTTTACTAATAGCTAATTTACCTTTATTTCATTGTTTATTTATTCATAAATAAAGAATTTAAGACATATTCTTCCAGTGCTCATTCATTACGCTCAAAATTGTGAGTGAGAAGGGGAAGGGTGTGCATTTACTTACTGTCACATAAAAAAAATTAATTGCTCTCAAAATTGCAAAGTAAGGATTTATACAACCACATCTTTATTGAAGAAAAGAAAACAAAAGTAAAAAAAAACAATCATTTACCTTTATTATGTAATCTGAAATAGCTGTGTTTGCTTGTTAAAGGGACATGAAACCCACATTTTTTCTTTCATGATTCAGATACAGAATACAATTTAAAAAAGTTTCCAATTAACTTCTATTGTCAAATTTGCTTTGTGCTCTTGTTATTTTTTTTTTTTTAAGAGATATCTAGACAGGCAGTGTGCACATGCCTGGAACACTACATGACAGGAAACAGTGCTGACATTTAGTGCTCTTGCTAATGTATAACATTGTTGCATAACTGCTGCCACATGCACACTCCTGAACTTACCTTCCTGATTTTGAACAAAGGATAGCAATAAAACAAAGAAAATGAGTTAATAGAAGTAAATTAAAAAGTTGTTTATATTGAATGTTCTATCTGAATCATGAAAGAAAAATGTTGTGTTTTATGTCCTTTTAAAATCACCACCTATACTGAAAATTTCAATACTGTAGTATTGGCTATAGAATAGTAATTTTTAAAAAAAAAAAAGATAAGCAGAAATCAACCTCCCAGTGGAAGCCAGAAAGCACAGTCCATTTAAAAGGGTGTTTCTGCAGCTGACTTGAATACAATGAACTCCAATCAGCTGCTTGCCTAGGTGCATTGTTTAATTTACAGTTTAAAAAATAAGATTCACCAACTTGTTTCCTTTTTTATGAGAATGTAATACATTTACAGAATTAGCATCAGGTTCTAAATAATTTGTTTTCATATATTTATATATGCACAATCTTAGCATATATTAATGCTACCTGCATATGCTAATGAGTTAAATAACGCAGAGAAGGGACAGATGGGACAGAATGACTGGCAGAAATAAATTGAGACATTTGTAAGCATAGAAATGATAAGAGTGGCAAAACTTCTAAAATTGTTAACAATATTCTATTGAAATATTGGCAAGTATCCCAGCAAGGGATTTGAACCAGGATTCTGAGAGCTAAAGCAGAAATAATTTGCCAGTGATACCTCTTAATAAAGCTCTGAATCATACCCAGCATTGGAGGACACTCAAGATTTTTTCTCCAAGTTCAATGATGCAGAAATTTGATCTTGGAAAAAAATCATCTAAAACATTTCACTTAAACATACAGAAAGCACAACCTCTCTAGCTCTGCTGTGTAAAGGGAACATGTAATACATAGTGATTAATTAAATCTTAATAGCTAAATGATACAAAAGTCTATTAGTTTGTTTTAAAGACATTAAATACAATACAAAGCATAATGAACATATGCAAATGTTAGTCTATTATTTGCTCAATTAAAGGGACATAATGGTCAAAATTTGCATTAGTGCATTTCAATTTTAAATAGATGCAATTTTCCATTTTTTCCCATTAAAATATATAATTCTATTTTAGTGCACTTTACACATTTACTGTGCATGTCACCCATGCACTTTTTAATCTTGACCATTATATCCCTTTAATAAATCCAGTTTTAACATTTTTCTTTATTCAGCTATAGTTTTTTTTCTTTTTCTTTCAGTGACCAAATACTGATGAGCCATTAGGACTGAGCAAATGCAAATTTATTAACATAAGAGTTTAAAAGGGACATTAAACTCAAATCAATTAAAGAGACAGTGTACTCCAAATGTTTATTGTTTAAAAATAAATAAATAGATAATTCCTTTATTACTCATTCCTCAGTTTGGCATAACACTGTTATTTTAATATACTTTTTACTTCTGTGATTAGCTTGTATCTAAGCCTCTGCAGACTGCCCTCTTATCTCAGTGCTATTTACAGGCTTGCATTTTAGCTAATTAGTGCTGACTCACAAATAACTCCACAGGAGTGAGCACAATGTTATCTATATGACATACATGAACTAGCAGTGTCTTGCTGTGAAAAAATACAAAAATGCTCTGAGATAGGCAGCGGGCTGTAGTGGCTTAGAAACAGGCAGACCTTTAGTGGTTATTAACTATACCTTTTTAAACAATAACATTTTTGGAGTCGACTGTCCCTTTAAGCACTTTGTACAATGCGAAGAAGCTGCTGGCAGCAATCCAAGTAAACACTGAATCATCACAAAACTGTGATTCAGTGTTCACAATCCTTTTAGAAGCAAAATGCATGTCTGTGTGGATCGTGAACGTGCATAGAGACAACGGCTATGTTAGAACTATGACGCAGCACACAATTTGGCACATGCACAGTAATGCCGAAAACCAAGGCTATTATAAAAAGCCTGTCAACTAACACGCATCGCAATAGGACAATAGTGATGCGGTCAGAGGGAAAAAAAATACATGATTGAGCGGGGACGGCGTTTACACGGCAGGAAATACTAGGGCCTAGATTACGAGTTTTGCGTTAGCTGAAAAAGCAGCGTTAACAGGTGCTAACGCTGCTTTTTTACGCCCGCTGGTATTACGAGTCTTGAAGGTTTAGGGTCACCGCACACTTTTTTGGCCTTACCGCAAAACGACTTACGTAAACTTCGTAAAGTCTTTTTTCTATGGGACTTTTATACTACTGGTATTACGAGTCTGTCCTGGGAGGCCAAAAAGTGAGCGGTACACCCTTAAACTTCAAGACCAATACCGTAAACTGAAAGGCAGTAGATTAGAGTTTCATGTACAACGCGGTAACATAAAACTCATAACTAAAGTTCTACAAAGTAAACACCCATAGACTACCTATTAACCCCTAAACCGAAGCCCTCCCGCATCGCAAACACTATAATAAAATTTTAACCCCTAATCTGCCGCTCCGGATACCGCCGCCACCTACATTATATTTATTAACCCCTAATCTGCAGCCCCCAATGTTGCCGCAACCTACCTACACTTATTAACCTCTAATCTGCTGCCCCCAACATCGCTGACACTATAATAAAATAATAAAACCGCTGCACTCCCGCCTCGCAAACATTAGTTTCTTATTATTAACCCCTAATCTGCCGTCCCTAACATCGCCGCCACCTACCTACATTTATTAACCCCTAATCTGCCGCCCCCAACGTCGCCGCCACTATATTAAAGTTATTAACCCCTAAACCTAAGTCTAACCCTAACCCTAACACCCCCTAACTTAAATATAATTTAAATAAATCTAAATAAATATTCTATCATTAACTAAATTATTGCTATTTAAAACTAAATACTTACCTGTAAAATAAACCCTAAGCTTGCTACAATATAACTAATAGTTACATTGTATCTATCTTAGGTTTTATTTTTATTTCACAGGCAAGTTTGTATTTATTTTAACTAGGTAGAATAGTTATTAAATAGTTATTAAGTATTTAATAACTACCTAGCTAAAATAAATACAAAAGTACCTGTAAAATAAAACTTAACCTAAGTTACACTAACACTACACTATAATTAAATACATTAACTAAAATAAATACTATTAAATAAATTAAATTAAATTATCTAAAGTACAAAAAAAAACAAAACACCAAATTACTGAAAATAAAAAACAAATTACAGATATTTAAACTAATTACACCTAATCTAATAGCCCCCCCAAAATAAAAAAAACCCTAGCCTAAACTAAACTATCAATAGCCCTTAAAAGGGCCTTTTGCGGGGCATTGCACCAAAGTAATCAGCTCTTTTACCTGGAAAAAAAATACACACAACCCCCCAACAGTAAAACCCACCACCCACACAACCAACCCCCCAAATACAATACTAACTAAAAAAAACCTAAGCTCCCCATTGCCCTGAAAAGGGCATTTGGATGGGCATTGCCCTTAAAAGGGCAGTTAGCTCTTTTGCCACCCAAACCCTAATCTAAAAAATAAAACCCACCCAATACACCCTTAAAAAAACCTAACACTAACCCCCTGAAGATCGACTTACTGGGAGACGTCTTCATCCAAGCCGGGCCGAGGTCCTCAACGAAGCCGGGAGAAGTCTTCATCCAAGCCGGGCGAAGTGGTTCTCCAGACGGGCAGAAGTCTTCATCCAAGCCGGGCAGAAGTGGTCTTCCAGACAGGCAGAAGTCTTCATCTAGACGACATCTTCTATCTTCATCCATCCGGCGCAGAGCGGGTCCATCTTCAAAACATCCGACGCGGAGCATCCTCTTCATCCGACGATGGCGTCCCTTAGATTCTGACTGGCTGACAGAATTCTATCAGCCAATCGGAATTAAGGTAGAAAAAAAACTATTGGCTGATGCAATCAGCCAATAGGATTGAAGTTCAATCCTATTGGCTGATCCAATCAGCCAATAGGATTGAGCCCGCATTTTATTGGCTGATTGGAACAGATTAGAATTTTATCAGCCAATCGGAATCTAAGGGACACCATCTTGGATGACGTCACTTAAAGGTACCTTCATTCTGTGTTAGTCGTCGGATGAAGAGGATGCTCTGCGTCAGATGTCTTGAAGATGGACGCGCTCCGCGCCGGATGGATGAAGATAGAAGATGCCATATGGATGAAGACTTCTGCCCGTCTGGAGGACCACTTCTGCCCGGCTTTAATGAAGACTTCTGACCATCTGGAGGATCACTTCGCCCGGCTTGAATGAAGACTTCTCCCGGCTTCGTTGAGGACCTCTGCCCGGCTTGGATGAAGACGTCTCCCGGTAAGTCGATCTTCAGGGTTAGTGTTAGGTTTTTTTTAAGGGTGTATTGGGTGAGGGGTTTTTTTTAGGTTAGGGTTTGGGCCTGCAAAAGTGCTAACTGCCTTTTAAGGGCAATGCCAATCCAAATGCCCTTTTCAGGGCAATGGGGAGCTTAGGTTTTTTTAGTTAGTATTTTATTTGGGGGGTTGGTTGTGTGGGTGGTGGGTTTTACTGTTGGGGGTTGTTTGTATTTTTTTTTTTTCAGGTAAAAGAGCTGATTACTTTGGGGCAATGGCCCGCAAAAGGCCCTTTTAAGGGCTATTGATAGTTTAGTTTAGGCTAGGGTTTTTTTATTTTGGGGGGGCATTTTTTTATTTTGATAGGGCTATTAGATTAGGTGTAATTAGTTTAAATATCTGTAATTTGTTTTTTTTTTCAGTAATTTAGTGTTTTTATTTTTTGTACTTTAGATAATTTAATTTAATTAATTTAATAGTATTTAATTTAGTTAATTTATTTAATTATAGAGTAGTGTTAGGTGTTAGTGTACCTTAGGTTAGGTTTTATTTTACAGGTACTTTTGTATTTATTTTAGCTAGGTAGTTATTAAATACTTAATAACTATTTAATAACTACAGTATTCTACCTAGTTAAAATAAATACAAACTTGCCTGTAAAATAAAAATAAATCCTAAACTACATACAATGTAACTATTAATTATATTGTAGCTATCTTAGGGTTTATTTTGCAGGTAAGTATTTAGTTTTAAATAGAAATAATTTAGTTAATGATAGGAATATTTATTTAGATTTATTTAAATTATATTTAAGTTAGGGGGTGTTAGGGTTAGGGTTAGACTTAGGTTTAGGGGTTAATAACTTTAATATAGTGGCGGCGACATTGGGGGTGGCAGATTAGGGGTTAATAAGTGTAAGATTAGGGGTGTTTAGACCCGGGGGTTCATGTTAGGGTGTTAGGTGTAAACATACAATTTATTTCCCCATAGGAATCAATGGGGCTGCGTTAGTGAGTTTTACGCTGCTTTTTTGCAGGTGTTAAGACTTTTTTTCAGCCGGCTCTCCCCGTTGATTCCTATTGGGAAATCGTGCACAAGCACGTTACACCAGTTCACCGCTGACTTAAGCAGCGCTGCTATTGGAGTGAGATTTGGAGCAAAATTTTGCTCTACGCTCACTTCTTGCCTTTTAACACCGGGTTTGTAAAAACTCGTAATACCAGCGTTGCAGGTAAGTAAGTGGTGAGAGAAAACGGCTAGTTAGCACCGCACCCCTCATAATGCAAAACTCGTAATCTAGGCGTATATTTGGAGACATATAATAAGAAATTAAAGGTATTTCAGAGAATAAAAAAAACCAGCAATAGCGATTTTTAGGCAGTTAATTTTAGATGGCACTTAGTTAAATGATTGAGTTTACCATTACTTTAAAGGGATAGTAAACCCAATTTTTTTTCTTTCATAATTCAGATAGAGCATGCAACTTTCTAATTTACTCCTATTATAATTTTTTTCTTTGTTCTCTTGCTATCATTATTTGAAAAAGCAAGAATGTAAGTATAGGAGCTGGGCCATTTTTGGTTTAGCACCTGGGTTGCACTTGCTGATTGGTGGCGAAATGTAACCACCAATCAGCAAGTGCTATCCAGGGTGCTGAACCTAAAATGGGCTGGCTACTTAGCTTAGATTGCCATTGTGACAATAACACTATTGAACAGAGAGTAGCTATTATAGACTAAGGAAGGACCCAAATATAATTATCAGGCCTGCAGACAAAGGCAGTGCATTTGTTTTACAAGATTATCTATATTATTAATAATTCTATGTGGTCCAATACGCCGATGCGTTCCAACTGAAGACGTCACATTCGCTAATGTCAACATCAGCAACATGTGACAGTTGAGTGTGAACATCCAGATTTTTTAGTTATTTTAGCTTTAGTGTCTATAAAGTAATAGGCTCCATGTTCTAACCCAAGTCTTCTTCTCTGCTGAGGTAAAATAGGAACAATAAGGGTCCTGGAATTAGGTAGGTTTTAGAGTACGTTTTTATACCTTTTGTATTTAAAATAAGAGTCAGCATAATTTTTAATTATCCATATGATTTTATTGAATATATGTGTGTTTCACATGTTTTAATATTGTTTCAAATACAAAAAAGTCACTCGTAATGGGCATTTTAACTTTTTATACCTAGGAGAGGCTGTCAATGTGCGCATTTGAAAAGCCAAAGATATTGATAACCTTAATCAGAAATGAGTAGAAACAGTAGTAGGATAGAGAAACTATCCAACAGAAAGTATACACTAAATAGCACTCCAAAGTCCTGATAATGTTAAGGCACTATAAGAAATTGCATCTCATTTTGAGTGAGTAAGGGGGTAAGATAGAATAAAAATAAAATATAACTTTTAATGATAATGTTAAAAACAACCTAAACATACAAAATACATACAATTAAAACTACGGATTGGATTAAATAGGTACCAATTCACTAGTTAAATACAAATTAAGTTATCTATTAACTTGAAACACGTGAGTATCATACGATTATACGTACATAAAAGTATATTGGGTTCAAGAGATAGACACTTAATATTAATACTATCATGGCTGGTAATGAATATAGAGCCTATGACTAAAGAGATAGAGCCAGAAGGCAACAAATAGATGCAGAAGTAGGTGTTAAGGCTGGGTTATACCCTGATATGGCTACTGCATACGTTATGTAGCTAAATTCAGCTATTGGTTAGGATTATGCCAATCATATCAAACCTAAGTTAGTATAATGCTATTTGTTTATGTGAAACCTACGTGGTGAGTCTCTCACAAAAGTCAGTTTGGGAATTCACTTGTGATCAAGCAAATAAAATAAAAGACAGCAGATGCTACTGCTTATTATTTATAAGGGCATACCAGTATTAAGTCAAAGATAAAGCAATAGTAATATAACTGTCTATATGTAGCTAGATGCTTGTCATCCTGCCCTTAGGGAATTGGTGAGAAGTCTAGTGAACTCCTGTGTTTTAGGTAGCGTTTTGGAGGCACGATTAGCGTGACCTTATTTTTCATGGTCCTTCTTAAATAATTTGCCGGGGGGCATTTATCTGCTATACTCTATACAGGCTATTAGCTCACAAGTTACCCGGCTGCAGCACAACTTGCTTACATGCTTTGCTAAAACGGGAGCTTTGCTATACAGGCTATGTAAGTGACACAACCATTAGCGTGGAAGTTACCCGGCTGTAGCATAACCTGCTTACAAGCTTGGCTAAGACGGGAAAGCTAGAGGAGATTTTAACCTCTCAGATGCCGACTTTCTTGGTGAACTAATAAACGCTCACATTTCCATCCTGTGTACAGTTGTTATTACATTGCTCCTAATATATGTTATGATAATTTGAATATAATAACTAACGATTGCTGTTATTGGTCAATCTAGACCCTAACAACATTGCTCAGCAGAACCCTTTCAGCACGGCTCACTACCTAGTAGTTTTTCGTGGAGCTGCAATAATATTGATACACTTAATACAAATTTTAAACTCTTGTCTCCACCTAGCCACAGTGATCCAAACAATGCTGATATTAAATTGTGTTGTTCAAAAGTAGACTGTCCACGTATAACAGTTCAAAGCACATATTTGATACCAATTTAACATTCATTTGGCGAGTTCATGTCAGTTTTGCTTTCCCTACAGTTAGGTGTTTAAAGTAATCTTAATGCATGTTATTTCAATACTGACAAGTATTAAACCGCATAGATCAAGCCACACCAGTGCCTATGTAGGCCAGTAACTTATAAGGCAAATACATTGTTAATTATTCAGTAAGTAAATAAGGAGCTGCAGTTTTACTAGCAATATCGCGAAACCATATGCAAATTATATTAATACTGAGCTGCTTAGATTATAACATCACCATTATCTATGATGGTCATATCTAGATTACCTTTCTTATATAGACCTAATAGCTGTATTGTGGAATTTACATCATTCGTGCTTACTGGAATGATGACAAGCATCTAGCTACATATAGACAGTTATATTACTATTGCTTTATCTTTGACTTAATACTGGTATGCCCTTATAAATAATAAGCAGTAGCATCTGCTGTCTTTTATTTTATTTGCTTGATCACAAGTGAATTCCCAAACTGACTTTTTGGAGAGACTCACCACGTAGGTTTCACATAAACAAATAGAATTATGCCAACTTAGGTTTGATATGATTGGCATAATACTAACCAATAGCTGAACTTAGCTACATAACGTATGCAGTAGCCATATCAGGGTATAACCCAGCCTTAACACCTACTTCTGCATCTATTTGTTGCCTTCTGACTCTATCTCTTTAGTCATAGGCTGTATATTCATTACCAGCCATGAAAGTATTAAGTGTCTATCTCTTGAACCCAATTTACTTTTATGTACGTATAATCGTATGATACTCACGTGTTTCAAGTTAATAGATAACTTAATTTGGATTTAACTAGTGAACTGGTACCTATTTTATCTTGGCACTTAACTCACTGTGCTTACTCTGTCAAGTCTTATCATCTCCCAGACAATACACTATAGCAGCTGAGAAACTCAGTATTATCCAGTACTGACTTTGAATTTAATTTGCATATATTCATTATTGGCAGTCTATTACTAGGACCTCAGTGTTGCTACTTATCTAGCACACACTTTTATCTTCACGCTGATCATCCTCTAATCCGTAGTTTTAATTGTATGTATTTTGTATGTTTAGGTTGTTTTAAACATTATCATTAAAAGTTATATTTTATTTTTATTCTATCTTACCCCCTTACTCACTCAAAATGAGATGCAATTTCTTATAGTGCCTTAACATTATCAGGACTTTGGAGTGCTATTTAGTGTATACTTTCTGTTGGATAGTTTCTCTATCCTACTACTGTTTCTACTCAGTACCTGTTTTATACACAGCACCACCCTAGGAACTCATTGGCATTTAACTTGAGTATCCTCTAATGAGGCAATAGTCCGCCTGAATACACAGACAGTAGTGCCATTGGTTTCTCTTTCCTTGGTCTCCAAACTTAATCAGAAATGATCTATTTTTAGCTCTCATAGACTTGAATGGGATCCAAAAACAACCTTCTTCTCTTCCATAGTCTAGTTAGAGCAAAACCAAAAACTGAAAGTATTGTAAACAACGGCATGGTGTTATTTTTATTTAAAGCCATTTTAAGGGCCACATTATTACAAGAGGGTACACTGAGCCTTCATTGAAAGAGGAAATATTTTTCTTTCTATGCACAGGGAGTGGGGTTTCTTCCTATCCTCAGGATAAGACTCTGCATATTGTCCAAAATACCCTGTGGATGCCCTTGCACATAATATTTAGAGGCATTTTCTACCTGAAGCTCTTATCCAGTAAGCACACTGGATCTTTCAATATACTTAGGGTTAGACTACAAGTGGATAGTGCAGGTGCAGTTCTCATTTTTGTGACCTCACACAAAGAATAAGTCACAGTCTACTAAATATTTTAACCGAGGCTTCTTAATACGGTGAAACTGGTTTAGTGCTCCATAAACTTTTAATGAATATCACAGGGAATACTTTAAATAGGCTAATTTCACTCGTATTACATGTGGTGAGTTAAAGTGAAAGACAATCCTAGAGTTGTACAAATGCTAGGATTGACTATTGAAACAAAAAAGGGGACTTTTATTCATGAAGTATAAGATACTTCATGTAGAAAGCTCCTTTATTTGTTTCAATTGATCGCCGTTCTTAGCTGCTACAGCAGCCCACGGCTAAAACATTTTATGCTAAGAGGCGACGTTTTCACCTCTTAGCCAATAGTTGTGCAGTAAATCTGGCTCCCATGGGCGCCAAGTCGGATTTACCGCACAGCTATTGGCTAAGAGGTGAAAAAGCAGCATAAGGTCTATGATTACAGCATCCAAGCTGAAACACGTAAGACCGGAGCCTTACACACAGTCATGCACTGTTTTTTTCTTCTCTTTTTTGCTTGAGCAATATCCAACATGAACTTTACTGCATGCTCCCATACATGTCTATTATGCAATGGATTTAGTGCACCCACAGTATCCTACTTGCATATGCCAGCGGCCCCTATATTATTGCTCAAGCAGCAACAAACAACATTGGTGCAAAAATAGAAGAACTATTGATTGCACTTGAGCAATCTCAAAAGCGCTAATATTTTTGAGCTCCACTTGTAATGTAGGTTTTTAGGTTTTTCTGGTTCCTTTTTAAAAATTAAAAAAAATATGATACATTTAACCCTTTGAGTGCTAAGCGGAATTTAATATTTTTCAGTTTTTTACTGTTTTCAAAAAACATTTTTTTTAACTTTTTTATTTTTTACCCCAGATCACCAAGACTTATACCATTGGAAAGGTTAGACGATTATCTTGGGGGTCTGTAGCTGCTTAGATGATCCCTGAGATACAGGTTTCTAAGCAGCATGCCCCCTTTCCCTATACTTTGTATTGACAATTTTAAATAAAGTTGCGCGGTGACATCATCACGTCATTGCGCGTGACGTCACCACACGTAACGGGAAGCCCCCCCGGCCCTGCCTGTCACTAATCAGGCCCGATCGCCAGGGTAGGAGGGGGTGGGGGCCCCCAGATTGCAAAAAAGGTAGTTGAGTGCTAATGATTTACTAGTCTTTCAACATATTTTACCCTCCTTAGTGTAGTGCATTGTGGGCGCCTTTGGCATAGAAATGATTAAACCTTAATTGTTTGAGATTATTACGTTAGGAAAATGCCCTATAATTATGCATTATTAATAAATAAATTTTAGCTTTTGCATTGAGGGATTATTAGGTTTCCCTTTATTGCTGCAATTGTACTGTATGCATATTATTATTGTTAATATATTCTATAGCTCCATAGAAAAAGGAGCAATAATAATATATTAAAGTGCAAATCCCACAGCTTGTGATATAATAATAAAGGCGTGAGATAAAGGGGGAAGTAGCTGCTTATATAGAATCCCATTACATGCTTGGATTGATTGACAAACAGGTGAAGACATGTCCCATTTCTGTTGTATATCACAAGTACATCACAGTAAAAGCTCAGTGTTTGTGGAACTTAATTAAAGGCATATTAAACCCAATTTTCTTCTTTCATGATTCAGATAGAGCAGTAATTTTAAGCAACTTTCTAATTTACTCCTATTATCAATTTTTCTACGTTCTCTTGGCATCTTTATTTGAAAAGCAGGAATGAAAGCTTAGGAGACGGCCCATTTTTTTGTTCAGCCACCTGGGAAGCACTTGCTGATTGGTCACTACATTTAGCCACCAATCAGCAAGCGCTACCCAGGTGCTGAAGCAAAAATGGGCTGGACCAGTCAATACATTAGATTTGTATAATCAACAAATGCATGATAAGAAGACAATGCAATAGCACTTAGTCTGAACTTCAAATGAGTAGTAGATTTTTGTTAAATAAATTGCAGTTATGTCTATTTCCACTCGCCCCCGGTATCATGTGACAGCCATCAGCCAATTACAAATGCATATAGGTATATGCTGTGAATTCTTGCACATGCTCAGTAGGAGGTGGTGACTCAAAAAGTGTAAATATAAAAAAGACTGTGCACATTTTGTTAAAGGAAGCAAATTAGAAAGTTGTTTAAAACTGTGTGCTCTATCTGAATCACAAAAGAAAAAATTTGAGTTTCATATCCCTTTAATGGCGGTTCTAAGTAGGACAAGTTAAAGGGACATTAAAGTGCACCCCAGCAACACCACTGAGATAGTGATTGCTTAATCAGTGTATATATCTGTTCTCAACTGATCAAAGTAAGGACATAAGGTAAGTTTACTTTTCAAGGGGTTTGTTTCAAGATTGCAAATGTATTATTTGGAATGCAAATTATTCAAATTTTATATTTTAAATGCATATCTTTTTAGATTGTAGTGCTTAACTTTAAATGCATAGAAAATTATTACTTTAATGTCCCTTTAAGACTCTAGCAGGTCAAAGGCAAAATACTATAGCCTAGATTACAAGTGGCATGCATAATATTAGTTCTATTGTTCGCTCAAGTTAAATCAATAGGGTTTTTATTTTTGCACTGATATTAAAAGTTGAAAGTATTTTTGTATTGCTTGAGCAAAAATCTAAGGTGCACTAACATCTGGATGTCAGATAGAACAGGGACACTAAACCCAACACATAATAGACTTCTGTGGCCGCTAAAAACCTCACGCAGGCTAGTGCTCAAGCACTAAGCCAAAGGTACGCTAAACCTCTGCTTAATTAAAGTGAATGTAAATTTTGATTCTAAAGTGCCCGGTTTTTAAAAATTCAATTAAAAACAGGGGCACTTTAATTCATCAAAATTTTCATTTCACTCCTGTTGTGAAAAAAAACTTACCTTTTAATCTTGACAGCCGCTCCAGCTTCCTCCACCCGTCGCAAAGCCTCTTCCTGGGTCTAAAATGAAGAATCAGGCTTCCTACAATCGCAGCATTGAATCAGACACTGATTCCCCCGGGGGGGGGGAAGCCGTGATTGGAGGATGACCCATCCATCATTTCTGACATCAGAAATGGCTTGCGACGACCGGAGGAAGCTGGAGCAGCTGTCAAGTTTAAAAGGTAAGGTTTTTTTCACAACAGGAGTGAAATGTAAATTTTGATGAATTAAAGTGCCCCTGTTTTTAATAAAAAATTTTAAAACCGGGCACTTTCGCATTATAATTTACATTCGCTTTAAGTAATGGATAGGTATGGGCAAATGATTTGCAACATTTGAAAAATTAAACAAATTTTAACACATTTGTTTGTTTCGAATTTCAAATGTTTGTACGGCATTCTAACATTCATTTAATGTAATAGTATTTCTAATGCTTCCTTTAAATGTAGTATTTCAATTATGCAATATTCAATATAGAAACATTCGAATCAATATATTTGTATCTATTATGTATCAATTTACTAAATTCCCTATCACATGAACTATTGAACTTCTGGGGCCCCATTACATATGCGGCGTTGCTCGCAAAAGCCGGCGATGCCGGTTTTTGCTCGGGTTTGGTATCCTATATACAGCGCCGCATATAAATGCGGCACGTATATTTTACCCGGCGCCCGCAATTTTAAAACTCCCATAGGCTAACATGGGACCATGTCGTAAATCGGTATCCAATATCCAGCGCAAGGACTTACGTGGCAAAAATTGAGAAATCTTACTCCATTTTTACCTCGCCATAAAAAGCAGCCGTAGCAAGCCTTGCGCTGAGTATGGGAGCACCGTAACTCAAGAAAATGCCTGCAAAAATAAACTAACACCTAACGCATGCGCAATGTCTATCTACCTGTCAACCGCAATCCCCCATCGCAATAACTAATAAAGTGTATTAACCCCTATATCCGCCATCAAACCCACACCGCAAGTAATAACAAAATTATTAACCCCTAAATCCGCCAACCCCAACATCGCAAACTACCTATTAAAACTATTAACCCTTAATCCACCATTAACCCACAACGTAATAAACCTACTAAAGTATTAACCCCTAAACCGCCAAAGCCCAAAGCGCAATAAACCTATTAAAGTGTTAACCCCTAAACCGCTAAAGCCCACAATGCAATAAACCTATTAAAGTATTAACCCCTAAACTGCGAAAGCTCGCAACGCAATAAACCTAACTCCTAACCTAACCCCCCCTAACCTAACACCCCTAACCTAACACCCCCTAAATGAACCCAAATGACCTAATTTACAAAATACTAAAGTTACTATTAAATTTAAAAAAACTAAGTATAAATTAAAGGGACAGTCTAATCAAAATTCTGGAGTAGACTGTCCATTTAAGTTACAATTACAGAAAATAAAAAAAATCTCTAAGATTACAGAAAATAATAAAGAAAATTACCAAATTTTACAAAAATTATACCTAATCCCTATGAAAATAAAAAAGCCCCACAAAATAAAAACACCCCCTAATCTAATAAACTACCAGTCAATAGAATTTCAGTAGCTCTTATCCTATTGGCTGATTTTAACAGCCAATAGGATTTCAGTAACTCTCATCCTATTGGCTGATTTGAATTTGAAGGCTCAAATGAATTCCTATTCAGTGTACGGCGGAGATCGTATGAAGAGGATCCTCCACGATCCATGGCTCCGCGGTCGCCAGTCTTCAGTTCCAGGGTCGCCGGTCTTCAGCTCCAGGGTCGCTGGTCTTCAGCTCTGTGGTCATCGGTCTTCAACTCCGCCCTCCGCTCCGGCTGGTTCCTGGAAGAAGAAAGAAGAGGTTGCTGCTTGGAAGAAGACTTCACCGCCTGGAACAGGACTTTCTCCGCCGGACTTCAGGACAGGTGAGGACCAATTGGGAGTTAGACTTAGGGTTTTTGGCTTTTTTAATTTTATTTAGATAGGGTGGGCAGTAAAAGAGCTGAATGCCCTTTTAAGGGCAATGCCCAACAAATGACCTTTTCAGGGCAATGGGTAGTTTAGGGTTTTTAGTGTTAGGTTATTTTATTTGGTGGGGGGGGGTTTGGTGGGTGGGGGGTTTTACTGTTAGGGGGGGTTGTGTATTTTTTTTTAAAAGAGCTGATTATCTTGGGGCAATGCCCTGCAAAAAGCCCTTTTAAGGGCTACTGGTAGTTTATTAGATTAGGGAGTGTTTTTATTTTGTGGGGCTTTTTTTATTTTCATAGGGATTATGTATAATTTTTGTAAAATTTGGTAATTTTCTTTATTATTGGGCTTTGGCGGTTTAGGGATTAATAGTTTTAATGGGTTTATTGCGTTGTGGGTTAATGGCGAATTAAGGGTTAATAGTTTTACTTTTTACACAAAAAGATTAAGTTCTCTTTTCTGTCTGATGCTTAACTATAAAAACTTGATAGAGGTTGAGAGTACTAGGCAGACCCATGTCCCACTATAAAGGTCCCAACGAATATGAGTCTTATGAATTACAGTTTGATGCTCTGGCTAGGAGGTTTTCCATCCACTGCTATACCCTTGAATAAAGTAAAATTAAGTAGAAAATAGCCCGCCGTCTCGGCCGCTGACGGCAAAAGCATCTCACACATTTATGGAATCTTTACATGATGGTACAGCAAAGGGTATTAAGTAAGCCTTCATCAATTCCTGACATGGTAATTACTATTCATATAACAGAGATAAGAGAAAGAGGACCTAATAACAAATATCACATGTTAGTGATCATAACATAACAAATATAAATAACTATGGGTGAGTACTAACAAGACATTAACCTGTAGACAAGATAAATAACCACTGTTTCAGAATGTTCCCTTAATAGCAGTCATTAGCCCCTTAGGGCTTCATTATGGGCGTTAAGGAGAGGGAAAACAATATCCATTCTAATAAACAATTTAACTCTGTGTAATTGGTGCCTTTTAATTATCCGGAGTATATAGACAATTTAAGGGGCTGAATCCCTTCTCTCAACCAACTCCAGTGCGGCTGTACTCACTGTGTCCCAAAATTATGTTCAGCAGCCGGGATATCTGCGTATTATTGTGGGTCCTTACATGTTGTCTCCTTGTAGCGCAGCTCTGTAGAAGATAGCTTACGGGAAA